>NC_133384.1:21684973-21704742 GCF_049309525.1 Garra rufa | reverse complement strand
CTACGAATTAATTCTCGTAATTTTGACTTTATTCTCAAAGTATTTTGACTTTATTATCTAAGCATTTCAACTTTACTCTCGAAACACTTCGACTTTTTTCTTGAAATATTTTGACTTTATTCTCGAAATGTTTTGACTTTAATCTCATAGTATTTTGACTTAATCTCAAAACACTTCGACTTTATTCTTGTAATTTCGACTTTGTTTTCTAAATATTTTGACTTTATTCTCGTAGTATTTTTACTTTATTCACGTAATATTTAGACTATATTCTTGCAGTTTCAACTTTATTCTCAAAATATTATGACTTTAATCTCGTAATCTTCAATTTTTTTTAAACATGGCACTAAAACACCGTCGTACTTAATGCGCAAAATTTTGGGAATAAATCATAAATACTGAATTAGGGTTTATATGATATATATATATATATATATATATATATATATATATATATATATATATATATATATATATATATATATATAATGTTAGATTTTCTTTTCATCTTACCTCTGTATAATATATATTAATGTAGTATTTAAAAGTGCCACTCTGCTGTTTACCAACTGCATCACTGCTGGTCCATAAGCGCCACCTGCTGTCAGAAATTGATTAAATTAAGCATTCTGCTTTTACTTTACATTTTGAAATTATGCAATCTAATTTACATCAAAAACTGCTCATGTTACATGAAGCATGTTTGTTTGGATTGAGATTAAATGCAGTGGTTCTGCATCTGTTTAATGCATTCTGATTGATATAAAGGCACGGAAAAAACATGATAAACTGTCAGCGTCCTTAAAGTCATTTTTGGTCAAACCGCCCAGCACTAGTTGACATTTCTTTCCCTTACAGCTTTTTTTTTCTCACACTCCCTTATTTACTCTTGTCGGATGCTTCTAAACATGGTGCTGAGAGGAGACGTTCACGCTGTTCTCTTCCGATAGGTCAGGAAGGAAACTGTCTCCCATTTTCATTTCCCACAGATGGCCTCAGCTTTTCAGCCCTTAAACTGTTTACCTATTTCTATGTAGGTTAATTTGTTTAGCTCTTTCTATAGATGCAAACGCATTACTCATGACCTATAGGGAGTTGTCATGCTCATGGGGACAAATGTGATCCGGGTCATGTCCTACTCTCTTATTTTCTTCTCTTTAAAGACACATATTATGTGACAACACTTGTTTATGTGTCCTATAGGTTCATCCGAATCCCTTTCTCTGGAGATCCCAACTCTAGCATGTACATGCGTGGTGGCCACGCTCTTCTGGTTGCTTCTCACACTGCTGATTCGGAAACTAAAGCAGGTGAGAGCCAATCAAAGCCAATTAAAACGGTTTATATTAATGTACCATGTTTAAATATGTTTATATTATGTGGGTCATTCTCAGCCAAACACCACTAATGGCAAAGCAGAGTACCTGCCAATCATCCTGCATCCAGGAGAGGAGCCTCTGGTTGAGCACTGTGACCGGTTACAGTATGATCCCGCCCAGTGGGAGTTTCCACGTGACCGCCTTAAACTAGGTAAAGTGTGTGTGCTTTATAAGTTGAATTGATGCTGTTATATGGTATACTGATATGTTCTTATTCTCCAGAAAAGCCCCTGGGACGAGGGGCATTTGGGCGAGTAATGCAAGCCTCGGCTTTCGGCATTTGCAGTTCAGCTAGCTGCACCACAGTGGCCGTCAAAATGCTTAAAGGTATATTCTTAAGCATTAAAACAGCTCAGGAATCCAAACTGCTTACAGCTGAGGTCAAAAGTTTACATACACCTTGAATAATCTGCAAAATGTTAATTATTTTACCAAAATAAAAGGGATTATACAAAATGCATGTTGTTTTTTTATTTAGTACTGACCTGAATAAGATATTTCACATAAAAGACGTTTAGATATAGTCCACCGGATAAAATAATAGTTGAACTCATAAAAATTACCCCATTCAAAATTGTAATGTTACCTGAATGATCCACAGATGTGGTTTTTTTGTTTTGTTTTGTTTAAACTGCCTGCTGTTCTTCAGAAAAACCTACAGGTCCCACAAATTCTTTGGTGTTTCAGCATTTTTGTGTATTTGAACCCTTTCCAACAATAACTGTTTGATTTTGAGATCCATTCTTTCACACTGAAGACAACTGAGGGACTCATATGCAACTATTACAGAAGGTTCAAACGTTCATGGATCCTTTAGAAGGAAACACTGCAAAGAGCCGGGGGGTGAAAACATTTGGAAATTGAAGATCTGAGTAAATTTAATTTATTTTGTCTTCTGGGAAACATGTAAGTATCTTCTGTAGATTCTGAAGAGCAGTACTAAATGAAAAAAAATATGATATTTAAGCAAAATAAGAAAAATGTACACTTTTTCATTCAGTTCAAAAGTTTACACCCCTGGCTCCTGATGCATAATTTTTCCTTCTAAAGCATCAGTGAGTGTTTGAACCTTCTGTAATAGTTGCATATGAGTCCCTTAGTTGTCCTCAGTGTGAGAAGATGGATCTCACAATCATACAGTCATTGTTGGAAAGGGTTCAAATACACAAAATTCTGAAAAACCAAAGAATTTGTGAGACATGGAGGATTTTTCTGAAGAACAGCGGGCAGTTTGTTATCTGACTTAACAAACAAGGGACTCATGAACAACTATCACTGAACAAAAAAAAAACACAGCTGTGGATCATTCAAGTAACAACAGGGTATGAATCAAGTGTATGTAAACTTTTGAACAGGTCATTTTAATGAATTCCACTATTTTCTAGAGACTATAGTCTTTTATGTGAAATAAGGTATTTAGCAAGAGTTATAACTGTTCTGTCCCTGCAGATGGCGCTACACCCAGTGAACACAAAGCTCTGATGACAGAACTGAAGATCCTCAATCATATTGGTCATCACCTCAATGTGGTCAATCTTCTCGGTGCATGTACCAAATCAGGAGGTCTGTTAGCATTTTTCTGCAAACAATAACCCTCAAAGTTTGGTTTTGCTGCATGGCATTTATAAAAAAGTTATGTCTAGTTACAAAAAAGGTTTTAAGATATTTATGTATAGAGACTGCTGTAAAAAAGAGTGGGGTCAGCACAGTTTTTTTAAAAGAAATTGATACTTTTTACAAGCAAGGATGCATTAAATTGATCAAAAGTGACGCTAAAGATATTTTATAATGTTACAAAAGACTTCTATTTTAAATTAATAAATTCATTTGAACTTATTATTATTATTAAATATGATTAAATAAAAAATAATAATAATGTAATACATTTATAGTAATAAGTAATGTTTCTTAAGGAGCAAATCCGCACATTAGAATGATTTCCAAAGAATTATGTGACACTAAAGACTGGAGTAATGCTGAAAATTCAGCTTTGCATCACAGGAATAAATTACATTTCAAAATATAGTGAAATAGAAAATAGTTAATTTGAATTGTAATAACATTTCACAATGTCACTTTTTTTCTGTATTTTTTATTTTAAAATGCAGCCTTGTTGAGCATAGGAGATGTAACAAAAATTGTACTGACCCAAAAGTTTAGAAAAATGCTGTTATTTATGTAGCAATTTTATGTTTTGGTGTTTTCAGGGCCTTTGATGGTCATAGTTGAATATTGTAAGTTTGGCAACCTGTCTGCATACCTTAAGAGCAAACGAGAGGTGTTCCTGTTGAATAGGGTTAGTATCTATCTATCTATCTATCTATCTATCTATCTATCTATCTATCTATCTATCTATCTATCTATCTATCTATCTATCTATCTATCTATCTATCATCAACTATCTAAATTTCACTTCAACAATTTCACTTCAGTTAATTTTTAATAGGCAGTTCTCAACTTCATGTCTTAAGTGCAATTGTTTATTAGTTTTGCAGAAAGTCTTCTGAAGGTCACAGTATGTTAAGCGGGAAACTGTTGGTTTGTGGTTTTGTGAGGTTTAGTGACCTCTATATATGTCTGATGTCAAGTTTATAGACTTCTCTTATTTCCTTCTGAAATAAACAGCCCAGTGTTCATCAAAACAACAGAATCATACTTCCCTCTGTGTGACCATCTCTAAAGCTTCTTACCTCCTTGAATGGCCTCTACAAAAGCTTCACACAAAGAACAGTGTGTTTCTGTGATAGTCATACAGTGCTGATCCAAGACTAGTTATAAAATATGAGACACATATGGAGTCCTTGTATTTAACTCACACTCTTATGTTGATATGTGCATTATTTACTAGATGTTTTCCAGCTGAATGGGTGTTTATGTGTGTGTGTCTGACTCAGGTGAACAGAGAAGAGGAGGGAGGCATGAAGGAGGGGTATAAAGGACGATTGGCCAGTGTGTCCAGCAGCCAGAGCAATGCCAGTTCAGGGTTTAGTGAGGAAAAAGGAGAGATATTGGAAGAGGACAGTGGTGAGTTTACATCACATCCATGGTGTCATTTAAATAATTAACATGATGCAGTAATAATTAAAACCAGTAAAACTTGTTTAACAGTACAGCAATCTTTGATTTATGTAATGTTCAAAAGTTTAGGGTCAGTAAGATTTTTGTTAATGAAAGAATTAATTATTTTATTCAGCAAGGATTAAAAAATGACAGTGAGTGTTACAAATATGTCAGTTTTTTAATAAATGCAATTTGATTAAAAAAATCAATCAGCAAAAATATTAAGCAAAGCAACTGTTTTCAATATTGATAATCATAAGAAATGTTTTTGAGCAGCAAATCAGCAAAATTACAATGATTTCTGAAGAGACATCTGACACTGAAACTGGAGCAATGATCATGAAAATTCAGCTTTGCATTACAGAATAAATTACATTTCATAATATATTAAAGTAGAAAATAGTTATTTTAAATTATAATAATATTTCATAATATTTTTATTATTGTATTTTTTGATCATTTTAACACCCACAAACCTTTAAAAGCTGGTATACTCACGGTCATGTTTTTTCAAACCTTTATGTCTTTTTTGCTTTCTTAGATGGAAAATATTCTTTAGGATATTGCTAAAAATTTCACCTTTTGTGTTACATGGAAGCAATAAAGTCAAATTTGGCAAGACATGAGAGTAAAAAGAGTAAACTAGATGAGTAAAGTTTGAGAACAAACTGAAGTTGAAAGCTTGAAAGTTTGAAAGTTTAGATAGATGTTGATGGCACGTTGCTAATATGATTTAGCACATTTCTCACATGATTTAACATGTTGGTAGTGTGTTTTAGCATGATTAGCATGTTTCTACCATGATTAGCATGTTGTTAGCATGTTTCTTACATGAGTTTGGTGGTTGTAGTTTAAAAGTTGAATGAGAAGATGCATTTTTACATTTCTCAAACCAATTTAATGTACGACAGAGTGCCAGGTTAAAAAAAAACTAAGATTACGAGATTAAAGTCATAATATTTCGAAAATAAAGTCAAAATATTTTGAGAATAAAGTAAAAATATTTTGAAAATGAAGTTGAAACTACGAGAATGAAGTCGAAATTTGAAATGACAAGAATAAAGTCTAAATATTTTGAGAATGAAGTCGAAATTATGAGTATAAAGTTGAAATATTTTCAGAATAAAGTTGAAATATTACAAGAATAAAGTCAAATTATTTTCAGAATAAAGTTGAAATATTACAAGAATAAAGGTGAAATATTACGAGAATGAAGTCGAAATTCTGAGAATAAAGTCAAAATATTTTGAGAATAAAGTCGAAATTACATGAATAAAGTAGAAATATGATAATAACTTAATTAAAATTAAAATATATTAAAATTAAAATAATTAAAATAAAGATGAAATATTACGAGAATAAAGTCAAAATATTTTGAGAATAATGTTGAAATATTACGAGAATAAAATCTAAACATTTTGAAAATAAAGTCAAAATATTACGAGACTGAAGTTGAAATATTTTGAGAATAAAGTCTAAATTATGAGAATAAAGTCTAAATATTCCAAGAATAAAGTTGTAGTATTTTGAGGATAAAGTTGAAATTTCAAGAATACAATTAAAATATTTTGAGAATTTACATGAATAAAGTTTAAATATTATGAGAATAATGTTAAAATATTTTGAGAGTAAAATTTCGAAATTATGAGAATAAAGTCTAAACATTTCAAAAAAGAAGTTGAAATCACGGGAATAAAGTCTAAATATTTTGAGAATAAAGTCAAAATATTACGAGACTGAAGTCAAAATATTTTGAGAATACTTTATTCTCGAAACATTTCAACTTTATTCTTGAAATATTTTGACTTTATTCTCGTAATTTCAACTTCATTCTCGAAACATTTTGACTTTATTCTCTAAATGATGATTTTATTCTCGAAACCTTCCAACTTTATTCTCAAAATATTTCAATATTATTCTCGAAATATTTTGACTTTATTCAAAAAATATTTCACCTTTTTTCTTGAAATATTTCGACTTTATTCACAAAATATTTCGACATTATACTCAAAATATTTTGACTTTATTCTCGTAATTTCAACTTTATTCTCGAAACATTTTGACTTTATTCTCGAAATTATGATTTTTATTCTCTAAACCTTCCAACTTTATTCTTGAAACATTTCAACTTTATTCTCTAAATATTTTGACATTATTCTAGAAATAATTTGACTTTATTCTCGTAATTTCAACTTCATTCTTGAAACATTTTGACTTTATTCTCGAAATGACAATTTTTACTCTCAAAACCTTCCAACTTTATTCTCAAACATTTCGACTTTATTCTCGAAATTATTTTATTCTTGAAACTTTCCAACTTTATTCTTGAAACATTTCAATATTATTCTTGAAATATTTCGACTTTATTCACAAAATATTTCACCTTTTTTCTTGAAATATTTTGACTTAATTCACAAAATATTTCGACTTTATTCTCAAAATGATGATTTTTATTCTCGAAACCTTCCAACTTTATTCTTGAAACATTTCAATATTATTCTTGAAATATTTTGACTTTATTCACAAAATATTTCGACTTTATTCTCAAAATGATGATTTTTATTCTCGAAACCTTCCAACTTTATTCTTGAAACATTTAAACTTTATTCTCTAAATATTTCGACTTTATTCACAAAATATTTAGACTTCTCAAAATATTTTGACTTTATTCTCATAATTTCAACTTTATTCTCAAAACATTTTGACTTTATTCTCAAAATGACGATTTTATTCTCGAAACCTTCAATATTATTTTATTTTAGAATATTATTTTTCGAAATATTTTGACTTTATTTTCGTAATTTCAACTTCATTCTCGAAACATTTTGACTTTATTCTTGAAATGACAATTTTTACTCTCAAAACCTTCCAACTTTATTCTCAAACATTTCAACTTTATTCTCGAAATGATTTTATTCTTGAAACTTTCCAACTTTATTCTTGAAACATTTCAATATTATTCTTGAAATATTTCGACTTTATTCACAAAATATTTCACCTTTTTTCTTAAAATATTTTGACTTTATTCACAAAATATTTCGACTTTATTCTCAAAATGATGATTTTTATTCTCGAAACCTTCCAACTTTATTCTTGAAACATTTAAACTTTATTCTCTAAATATTTCGACTTTATTCTCAAAATATTTTGACTTTATTCTCGTAATTTCAACTTTATTCTCAAAACATTTCGACTTTATTCTCAAAATGACGATTTTATTCTCGAAACCTTCAATATTATTTTATTTTAGAATATTATTTTTCGAAATATTTTGACTTTATTTTCGTAATTTCAACTTTATTCTCGAAACATTTCGACCTTATTCTCGAAATTACGATTTTTATTCTCGAAACCTTCCAACTTTATTCTCTAAATATTTAGACTTTATTCACAAAATATTTCGACTTTATTTTTCTAAATATTTTGACTTTATACTTGTAATTTCAAATTTATTCTCAAAAAATTTCGACTTTATTCTTGAAATGATGATTTTATTCTTGAAACCTTCAATATTATTCCCGAAATATTTCGCCTTTATTCATGAAACATTTCGACTTTATTCTCGTAATTTCGACTTTATTCAAAATATTGTGACTTTAATCTAGTAATTTTAGATTTTTTTTATTGTTTAACGTGGCAAAAAACGCTATCATAATAATGAATTTTCATTTTTTAGAATTGTAATTTTTAAACGAACTGTTCCTTCACCTAAAAACAAATCTCATTTTGGTCTTAATATTAAAATTAGACACTTTTGGGTCAGTTCATTAAAGAGAAACTAAACTCTTACTGTTTGTCCTCTGCAGGTTCTCTTCCTGAATTCAGCAACCCTCTGCTACTCGAAGACCTGATTTCTTACAGCTTTCAGGTCGCCAGAGGTATGGAGTTTCTGTCCTCTCGCAAGGTAAAGTATCTTCCTGTCTGCATCAGAGTATTTATATATGAATAGGGACTTGGTTGAATCACAGTTTTGTTATTCATGTTTCAGTGTATTCATCGTGACCTTGCTGCCAGAAACATCCTGCTGTCCAACAACAATGTGGTGAAGATCTGTGATTTTGGCTTGGCCCGAGACGTATACAAAAACCCAGACTATGTGCGCAAGGGAGATGTGAGTATATTGCCATCAATAAATTCATCAATAGACTCAATGGTCAAATGTGTGTAATGAATGTGTGTTTCCATGAAGGCACGGTTACCACTGAAATGGATGGCACCTGAATCGATCTTTGACAAAGTCTTCACCACTCAGAGTGACGTGTGGTCATATGGCGTTCTGCTCTGGGAGATCTTCTCACTTGGTCATGTCAATACTTTTTACATACATTAGATAATTCAAGCATTCAGCACAAACCACAGATTATTTTTTCATAATACAATCTTAGAACCTCAGATCTCAAAACAATATTAAAGTACAGTGTTTGTGGTCCATAGGAGCGTCTCCATACCCGGGGCTGAACATTGATGAGGAGTTTTGTCACAGACTGAAGCAGGGAACTCGGATGTGTCCTCCTGAGTACAGCACCCAGGAGATGTCAGTTTTCACAGCTGAACTGTTTAAAACATGTTCAATCATTGACCTGTGAACTAATACATTATTAATAATGAGCTTGTGGGATTTGTCTGACAGTTATAACATTATGATGGCATGCTGGGAAAATAACCCTGAGGACAGACCTTCTTTCTCTGCTCTTGTGAAGATACTGGGAGACCTCCTGCAAACCTGCGTCCAACAGGTGTGACATTATTTTGTGTTTATTAAGCCATTTTCCTTGTTTGTATTTGATTTGTCACAGTTCGACTTTTACACACTTTTTCTTAAACAGGATGGAAAGGATTATATTCCACTGAACGCTTTTATTTCTGGAGAAGGAAATACAGACACGGTGCACCTCGACCAGAAAGACATAAGCCAGAAAACACAGGGAACTTCAAGGTACACATGTTATTGTTGTTATAACGTATATTATTATATATTATTATAACGTATTAACTGAATATGTACTTTACATATGAAATGTGATACATACAATTAAAAAAATATATACAAAGTGTATACAAAAAATACACTTTGGCTAATATTTATTTTAATTTCATTTCATTAAAATAAATATTAAATTAGAATTCAATTATAATTATACATTAAAGTATGGAAGCCCGTTTCCATCACAGAAACGCAACTGCGAGTTATAAAGTCAGAATTGCAAGATATAAATTCTTTTTACAGTTTACAGTTTGCAATTTTGACTTTTTCTTCACAATTCTGACTTTTTTCCTCACAAATGCAAGTTTATATTTAACTTTTATTTTGAGAAAAAATTCTGAACTGCGAGTTAAGTCCAATTTAAAAAAAAAAAAAAAAAAATTAGATTTCGCAATTCTGACATTTCTCAAAATTTTGAGTTTACAGAATTTTTTCTTGCAAATGCGAGTTTGTATCTCGCAATTCTGAAGTTTTTTTCTCATAATTATGAGTTACAGTCTCGCAATTCTGACTTTATTGCTTAGACAAGCCAGTTTATATCACTAAATTTTTACTTTATTTCTCAGAATTGCAAATCTTTATATTGTACAATTCTGACTTTATAACTTGCAAATGCAACATTACATCTTGCAATTTCGACTTTTTTTCCTAGCAATTCTGACTCTTTTCCTGCAAATGCAATTCAGATTTTCCTGCAAATTCGCAATTGCATAAAAAAAATTCTAAAGTTTTTTGTCCGAGAAGTCAAAATTGCGAGATTTACTTTTCTGACTTCATGCAATTCGGACCTAATTTATCAGACTTGCAAGTTTATATCTTACAATTCTGACTAGCTCTCAATTGCGAGTTTACATCTTGCAATTTTGACTTTTTTTCCTTGCAATTCTGACTTTTTTCTCGCATATGTGAGTTTGTATCTTGCAATTTTGACTTTTTCCATGCAATTCTGACTTTTTTCCCCTCAAATGCGAGTTCGTATCTTTTGATTTTTTTGAGAAAAATTCAGAATTGCGAGGTATAAAGTCCAATTTTGAGGTGAAAAAAGTTTATATCTTGCAATTCTGACTTTATTTCTCAAAGTTGCAACTTTATTACTCAGATTTGTGAGTTTATATCACGCAATTCTGACTTTATAACTTGCAATTGCAACTTTACATCTTGCAATTTTGACTTTTTTCTTTGCAATTCTGACTCTTTTCCTGCAAATGCAAGTTTGTATCTTTTATTTCCAGAATTGCCAGAAAGTCAAAATTGCAAGAATTTTTTTTTGCATTAAAAAATCTAAAAAAAAAAAAAAAAAAAAAAAAAAAATTCTGAGAAGTCAAAATTGCGAGATTTACATTTCTGACTCATCAGACTTTTTTCTCGCAAATGTGAGTTTGTATCTTGCAATTCTGACTTTTTCTTGCAAATGTGAGTTTGTATCTTGCAATTCTGACTTTTTTCCTCGCAAATGCAAGTTCGTATCTTGCAATTTTTTGAGAAAACATTCAGAACTGCGAGTCATAAAGTCCAATTTTGAGGTGCCTTTCTGACTTTATTTCTCAAAGTTGCAACTTTATTACTCAGATTTGTGAGTTTATATCACGCAATTCTGACTTTATAACTTGCAATTGCAACTTTACATCTTGCAATTTTGACTTTTTTCTTTGCAATTCTGACTCTTTTCCTGCAAATGCAAGTTTGTATCTTTTATTTCCAGAATTGCCAGAAAGTCAAAATTGCAAGAATTTTTTTTTGCATTAAAAAATCTAAAAAAAAAAAAAAAATTCTGAGAAGTCAAAATTGCGAGATTTACATTTCTGACTCATCAGACTTTTTTCTCGCAAATGTGAGTTTGTATCTTGCAATTCTGACTTTTTCTTGCAAATGTGAGTTTGTATCTTGCAATTCTGACTTTTTTGTATCTTGAGTTCGTATCTTGCAATTTTTCGAGAAAACATTCAGAACTGCGAGTCATACATTTTTAGGTGCCTTTCTGACTTTATTTCTCAAAATTGCAACTTTATTACTCAGATTTGCAAGTTTATACCACGCAAATCTGACTTCATTTCTTAGAATTGTGAGTTTACAGCTTACAATTTTGACTTTTTTCTTGCAAATGCAAGTTTGTATCTTACAAAAAGTTTTTTCTCAGAATTGTGAGATATAAATTCGCAATTGCGAGTTATAGTCAAATTTTGAAGTGAAAAAAGACTTCTCAGAATTGTTTATATCTTGCAATTCTGGCTATTTTTTCTCAAAATTGCAACTTTATTACTTAGACTTTTTCTCAGAATTGCAGAGTATATCACGCAATTCTGAGAGTTTATATCGCTCAATTTTGACTTCATTTCTCAGAATTGCAAGTTTATATCGTACAATTCTGACTTTATAACTCACAAATGCAAGTTTGTATCTCGCATTTCTGAGTTCTATCAATTATGATTTTTTTTCTCAGAACTGAGATCTAAACTCGCAATTGTGAGTTATAAAGTCCAATTCTGAGGTGAAAAAAGACTGATTTGTTCTCAGAATTGTGAGTTTATATCTTGCAATTCTGACTTTATTTCTCAAAATTACAGATTTATTACTCAGAATTGTGAGTTTTTCTCAGAATTGCAGAATATATCACGCAATTCTAAAAAAGGTCAGATTTGAGTAGAAAAAAGTAAAATTTTGAGATGGAAAAAGTTCTCACAATTGAGTTTATGTCTATATATTCTGACTTCATTTATTAAAATTGCAAGTTTACATCTTGCAATTCTGACTTTTTCTCACAAATGCGAGTTTGTATCTCGCAATTTAGAATTTTTTTCTCAGAATTGAGATATAAACTCACAATTGAGAGTTTTAAAGTTCAATTTTGAGGATAAAAAAGACTGTTCTCAGAATTGAATTTATTGCTTTTTATTATCTTGCAATTCTGACTATAACTCGCAAATGCAAGTTTACATCTTGCAATTCTGACTTTTTTCTCAGAATTGAGATATAAACTCACAATTGCGAGTTTTAAAGTTCAATTTTGAAGTGAAAAAAGACTGATATGTTTTAAATTGAATTTATATCTTGCAATTCTTACTTTATTTCTTAAAATTACAACTTTATTACTCAGAATTGAGTTTATTTCTCAGAATTCCAGACTATATCACACAATTCTGAGTAAAAAAGTCTAATTTGCAAGTTTATATCACGCAATTCTGACTTCATTTCTCAGACTTGCGAGTTTATATCTTACAAATCTGACTTTATAACTTGCAATAGCATGTTTACATATCACAATTCTGAGAAAAAAGTCAGAACTGCGAGTCAGGATTTTGAAATTGCAAGAAAAAAGTCAGAATTGTGAGAAGTCGCAATTACCTTTTTTATTTGTTATTCAAATGGCGGAAACAGGCTTCCATATTAAAGTAAATATTAAATGAAATGTAATATTAAAATGAAATGAAATTAAATTATAAATGAATTTATTTTGTATTTTAGCTACATCAACTCTGGGAAAATCAAAGCCATCAGCACTTTTGAGGATCTACACAAAGAAATCCCTGATGTAAGTCTTTCAGAATATAGTTGAATTTCACTCAGGTAAAGTTGAGACTGACTTTTTTTTTTTATCATACTTCAGGACAATCAGTCTGACAGTGGAATGGTTCTCCCATCTGAAGAGTTGATTCAGGTGAAATGGATGGACAGATTCAAAACCAAAAACATCACTAAGTAAGTGTTTTTGACAAATGCAGCCTTGGTTAGTTTTCATAAACATTCAAAAATCTTACTAACCTCAAATTTTAAATTGAAGTGTATGTTAAAATGAATGTGTGCGAAACAAAATCAGCTGCACAGAATTAGGTTACTGCGTTGTGTGTTGCAGGTTGTTCTCCAAAGGTCAAAACCAGCACATGACGCTGCCTGCAAAAGTGCTCCCTTGTATAAACAGCGCCTCCTGTTGTCATCACAGGGAGCTTCCTCCAGTGTGTCACTCAGAGAGGTGCTGCTCTCCCCCACCAGACTATGAAGCTGCTCTCCTCTACCCCTGTTTTTAACACTCACGTCAGCCAACTTGCCTGTAAACACTAGTCAACATCCGTTACCACTACCACAAAAACACTGCTTATCTCAACTCTCTTGCTTTCAGTACCTTATTGTGCTAGGCTTGTCCTGTCAAACCAGTATTTCTGAATTAATCTCTTATTCTTCGAAGTTTCTCGGCACATTCCCACACCTTTTTATCCAATGATCTTCGAAGAATTTTTGAATCACTCATAATTACTCGTTAAGGATTTAAAAAAGATTAAGTTTGGAACTTTTTAGAGCTTGCAATTACATTAGAATATTAACAAAGGCCTGGAAATTTCCAGGGTTTTCAAGACTTTTGTTTGCAGTGTTACTGTCATGTTGAGACTTGCAGCTACTAATCAGCATTTCATCTGTTTTTGTTTTTGAACTCATCTGATATCTGTATACCCTCTTTCAAACCGCTGTACCACTTTAGTTTTGTTTTAGCCACAGAGCAGCTGATATTAATTATGAGCTAGTGAAACGCATTTATTACAATCACTGCTTGTAGGTACCAAATGTTTAACTGTAGAGCACATTTTATGTGCTGCAAGCCATATGCTGGAAAAGTTCACCTTACTCTGTATTTATTTACATACCTTGAAAGTAACCTCTGAAAATATTATAGTATATATATGGTGTATTTAATGCTGAAAAGAATGAAATTACCAGATTCGCCAAAGTGAACGGTTTTCACATGACATGCCAATACACAAAAGCCAGGACTTTTTAGTCCTGGTAAAATAAAAAAAATAAAAAAAGAAGTAGTCTCAAGATATAGTCTCAAGGTCATTGCACACAGAGTCTGAAATTTTCGCAGCTTAAACACGTTTTACACACTGCCTCAGAAACTTTTGTCATAAAAATTCAGATCAGTTTTGATTTTCTGCGTTTTCGCGTCCATAGCAAGCAATTTATTAGAAAAGGATGACGAATACGAAAAAAAAAAAAAAAAAAACGAAAATACTCTGTGTGCAATGACCTTCAGTGTTTAAAAAAAAAATGAAGTTTAAAAGTTTGGGGTCAGTAAAAAAAAATATTGACAGTATTTTTGAAATAAGTAAAATTGTGAAACTATTATGACAATTTAAAATATTTTCTATTTTAATATATTTTAAAAAGGAATTAATTCCCGTGTCAGAAAAACTACATTTTCAGCAGCCATTACTTTAGTCAACAGTGTCACATGATCCTTCAGAAATCATGCAAATATGCTGCTCAAGAAATATTGTCAATGAAAAAAAAAGACATTATTAAGCAAGTACCCACCTAAATCAATGATTTTTAAAAAGCACTTTTGGCAAATCCAGGTTATTTACAATAGAAATATGTTTGTTTAACATTTATGACTGTTATAGCGCCAGCTGTGGTCCGATCTCCTTAAAACTTTGCATGCTTGTTTAAAATCTCATATCGCATGTGCTTACCAGTTTTTGTGAAGTTTTGAGTTTTCCTTTAGGTTTTATAGGATTTTGAGTAAATTGGGACAGCCCCCTTTTCTAAACGACCTTATTTTATAGATTCCCAAAGGGTACATTTAAAAAAAAAAATTTGTTAATTATTGACCTAGAGAGTGCTGAGAATTGTACAGCAGGATTTTTTCTAGATTGAGTAAAAAACCTAGGACTAGTTTGCTATAGTATGTTTTTTACATTTTCTCAATCATTTAACAAATTATTTGATTGACAGCAGTGGTTCTAAAGACAAAGTAGTTTGGAAAAAGGAAAGTTATAAGATATGAATATTGCACGTATGTGCGAAAAAACGTGAAATGCAAAATAGTTTACGCCCTTAAAAAAAAAAATTTTCTTCAATTTTCTCACTGACCTTTAGGGCCACAAGTCAAACAGTCCCACCAAGTTTCATTCCGTTAACCTAGTTTAATAAGTGCTCAAACTTCATCAGCAAATGGCGGCTGTTTTTTTTTTTTTTTTTAAGATACGCAAATGTCCTTATAGACACGTGTGACACTTTAGACCAAGACCGTGAACTGCGATTTTCATGTTGATAAGACAAACGGTTTTCATGTTTTGTCCCTCTTATAGCGCCACCAAGTAGCCAAGATCCGCCTTTTTCTTCCAGTGGCCACAGAATGAGCTCTTACACAAGTGTTCCGAGTTTGGCCAAGATATCTCATTTCGTTCAAACGTTAAAGCTGTTTTAGTAAAGGTGGATATGCCCCTTTGAACATTTTGGGACAGTCCCTTTGCGACGGTGAGTTGAAACTGAAAGCTCAACTTTTTTTTTTTTTTTTTTTTTGGATAATCATTGACATTCACTCTCCAGAGAATCTTTCTGCACTGGTTTGTTCCGATCGGGTGGAAAAACTTAGGACTAAGGACTTAGGTTTGCAAAAGTACATTTTCAAAAAATCCAAAATACCCAATTTTGTACTTTTGATCACTGTAGCGCCCCCATAAGGCCGACTGGGGTGAACCTTGGTGATATTGTAGGCGGTGCGAGTACTACCATCCCTCAAAGTTTCAAGTCTCTACGTCTTATTTGGTCTGCACAATCAGTTTCATGTGGAGATTGCTGGTCCTTGGCCATTCTAACAATTACTTTACTGACCCCAAACTTTTGAACAGTAGTGTATGTTACAGTAATTTCTGCTGTAAAATATTTGCATCATTCAAAACCATATCTGAGTTGGGTCTCTCTGCTGCTTTTTCAGTGCTGGTCATTTTTGTAGCATCTATTTTGGAGTTACAAACAAGTTCCTTTTTGCTGCTGCAGTTCGTCATATTCTACTCAAGCAACAATCATGCCATTCAAGAACAAATAAACGAATGTTCTCTTTTATTACTTTTTATTAAAATACTGCTGTACACACAAATATTGCAAAAATGTGACAATAAACACAAGGAGGGCATAAAACGTACTGGGATGGTGAAGGAGGATTTCATGTACGAGTGTGTGTGTATGTGTATGTGTCTGGAGTGCGTTCCACTGGAAACTGGGTACATGATATGAGATCGGCCTGTAAAAGGTGTGTGCATGTGTGTGACTCGGAAAGGGATACGGGCTTGGCACCATGTTCACCAAGTAGTACTTATCAGTTGACTAAAATAAAATAAAAAAGTGGGAAGAGGGAAAAAGTACATTGTTGAACTCACAGCATCCTCAGCTCTGCCTGCTGTATCCTGCACCCTCTCGGTCCAGTGGGGCACACCCAAATCTGCGCTCACGGATCGACTCACGGATTGGGCAGTCACCAATGACAGGCCAGACACATTCAGTCATTGGCATATTCCTGTCAGGGATCAACCTGAGCGAATTCCAAACTGTTTTGTGGATGTTGTCACATAATTCATAGGTCAAATCATAGTTAAAACGAAAGAGAAACCAATATAATCCCAACCGTCCTGCTGGGATTGGTCCACAGAGATCACACTAGTGAGGTGAGAAGCATCCCGTCATGCATCTCTGTACAACAACTTGGTGAGGAAAGGGAACGACAGTAACAACACAAGAGAGCTCTACTGAGATTCACTATATCCAAACCAATGCTAGCGTGGCAAATGAAAACAGAATGACGAGATGGACAGAAACTTGGGATGCTCCACAACAGAGGCGTAAGAGGACATTCCACAATGAGACAGAACTGGTTTCCCTTGCTAGTGTGGTCCAGTTCTTTGGTTCCTATCACAAGAGCCTGACTAAAAAAAAACAACAGAAATGACAACGAAAATCCATCCTCTCAAAATCCGATTTCAAAAAGCATCCATAAAATGAAAAAGGATGTTGCGAAATTCTGAAATTAATGACAAGTGTACACAGCAAGAGGAGAGAGTACTCCCCTCCTCAACTGCACGCAACCCTTCCCTTCCCGCCTCCAAGTTGGCCAACTTTTAAATGAGTCATTACAGCAGACGAGGAGTGGCGGCACGTTACTACTCATGCCACACATTCATAAGTGGTCAGTCTCATCGGTTTGCCCAACCCAGCGGTTTGTCCCATCAGAGCAGAGGACTCTGCACACATGACCAGTGGTCTGTCCCAATTTGTAGTACCTCAAAAAAAAGGCGCAAGGAGATGATGTGGAAAAATCGGCGCTCTGTTTTTCTTCCATTTCATGTGTGAGGCCCCGGCCCTCAATGCACCCTGTGGGACACGCACAATCACTTAAAAAGGAACTTAAAATGTTTAGTGCATCCTCCAAAGAAAAAATTTAAAATAAAAGCAGGAAGTCTCTTATTTTTGGACATTGTTCCCCAAGTCTAAAAAAAAATTATTTCATCATTAATCACAGCTCTCAGTTCAGTTCATAATTCTGCAGCTGCGGCGTTGTTGTGAAAACTAAAAAAATAAGCTTTAGAAAACAACTTTTTCTCTGGACAGAACAGTGTTTCTGACTGGAGGTGATCAACCAGCTGGCTCCGCCCTGGTCGTGAGATCATCATTCTGCACCTATGATTCCAGGCTGTAGTGCAATGTGCTCTGTTTCAGGCAGTTCCAGCCCACTCTTGTGGATGGCTGGGGGTTACAGGGGGCCGTTCGTGGCGGCCAGCAGTTCCTGGAAGGTGCTCTCAAAGCAGCGCTTCAGGTCTGAGTAAGTCACCACGAGCACGCTCTTCTCATCCCGTGACACCAGACTGATCTTCTCCGGTACTCCAGCATCCAACTGCAAAAAGAAATTGAAGTTGGTTTTACATAAAAGGGCACATTGGATGCCCATTTTCCACAAGTTGGTATGATTATTTTGGGTCTGCAACATACTTTGGTTAAAACTTCTCAATGGTCGTTTTTACCTTGTCAAAAATAGCTCAGAGGCGGTTTAGATTTTTGGGGGATTAAAAAAAAAAGAAGGAGTGAATGGATTAGGGCTGCGCCCTAATAGATTAACCGTTTGTTGACGAGGAGAGGCTTGGTCGACCAAAATTTTATTACTTGCTTAGTCACAGAAAAAAAATTCCACTGGAAGTGGCCAAGTCACACAGTCAGTGACGGACAGATTGTTAACAGCTGGTCTACGTGGTAATATAGTACATCGGGCAGGACATCCAAACGCTCACCTATCATTCATTGACCTCAATTGTGGCTTTTCATCTGAAATATCTAAGTAGTAGCAACTTCACATGGCTGCTCAATCTCATGTTAACCTAGAAAAATGTGCACTATCAAAGTGTCTGTGCGGAGTGTAGAAGTTCAACAGTAGCGTGCTCACTGCATGCCAGATGGAGGCGCTGGTGCGGTCACTTGCTCTTAAAATACTCTGTCATTTTTGCTCTACAGATTTAAAAAGGTGTATTACTCTTATCTGTATCACACTCTGTGTTTTTTGTGTGCACTCACAATAAAACGTTGCACTTTTGTAAAATAATAAAAAGCAAACAAGATGCACCTTCTGCCGTTTTGGTCTCTGTGAACTTAAGCATGAAACTTTGAAACTCTGTGTATACTTGCCTTAAATGAAAAATATCTATAGAGATTGAAAAGTCTACTTTTAAATACACCAATTCAAATATAAAATAAATGTTCTCAGATCATGTAATCTTTATAAAACATGCATACAGGCGCATCAACTACTGCGGAGATGAAGAGTGTCACCGACTTCATCTCAAGCCGAAAACAAAGAAAGCACTAGTTTATCAAATTATTAAAACGTTAACGCAGTCTCCTTGCTGTCTTCCCTGAAACGTAATTATTATATCTGCCGGTGCACTGTGGCAAGCTTTTACTGGCTGCACTTGAGCACTGCTTAGGCTATGTGGGCAATTAAAGGCTCATTACGATTTATTTGGTTTATTAATAAACGTGCAACTAATAGCCGACTAATGCCTAAAATGAACAACTACTAGTTGACCTGAAAAATCTTTAGACGAGGGCTGCCCTAGAATGGATTTTTATCATTGTAGGGTGGTGGCGTTTCCACACCATTAAGACACATGTATATGCAAACACCAAGTAAGTGTGCATTTTATATCCAATGTCCTCTTTAAGGTTACAAATTCCATGTAATGAAACAAGGACACTGAAACAAAATGTTACCAATAAATAATTAAAACTGTTTAAATCATTATTAATCATCTTAAATCATTAGTTTATGTACCATGTTCTTAGAAACATACTGTGTTTTAATGTTAGTTTTGAAAAACATTTACAATATTTTTAAAGATAAAAAAAACAATTTATTGCTTTAAAAAAAAAATTCTTGATAGTTACAAAAGAATGTTTTCTTTACACCATGAATACATGTGTATTCAACTTAAAGTTTTTTTGCAAAATGTCATAAAATAATGCATATATATATATACACATTACAACTAATTTACCCTAATTTACCCTTTTTTTTATATATATATATATAT
>NC_133384.1:21648217-21684473 GCF_049309525.1 Garra rufa | reverse complement strand
GACCCTGTTTTGTTTTATGCAGTTTCCACACAAATTACCTTTGCAACTTTTCAAAAACACAAAAATGTTCAAGAGCATAAGCCAATCAACTGCCAAAGCAATAGTAGGCGCCCTTGGCCGGCTAACCCGGAAATATCAATGGAGTCCGTGAAATGCTGAATGTGTCATTAAGACAAACAGAGGGATTTTGCTGAATGGCACAAATCCAATGGCTGCAATTCAAACATTCCAGGCCTCAATCTGCAATGAAAGAAATACAACTCACAGTCTATTCACACTTCTGTAACAATAGTGAACCACGTCGCCTGTAAATCACTCAGCTGCTTTATAAGGCGGACGTGTAAAGCTAAGTGCCTTATGTGACTGCCGTGATTTCCGTCAGTCTCCCTAGGGGTGTTTTTGATCTTTTTGATTAAACTGATTCAGTTGACGTGGAACTTCATGCGTAATGACCCCCTGACCCGAGCAATTTTTGTCTCACACTGTACAGTTCTGCAGGCACCGGTGCTGCTGCGAAATCTGAGCGATCACAGTGTTAACGTAAGCAACTCGGTCACTCTCCGCTGCCCCGCTCGGGGAATTCCACACCCCCGGATCACATGGTATAAGGACCAAAGGATTCTGCAGCAGGTGTCTGGTGAGACTAGAAAGTGGATTTTTTTTTTTTTTGAGAACTTGTTTTAAGTATCTGTATGTGGCTCTATCACATTTGCTTCTTTTATTGACAGGTATTATGCTGTTTCCAGAAGAAGGGACTCTTCATATTGACCGAATTACAGTTGAAGATCAGGGACTTTACACCTGTAAGGTCACCAATGAGAGAGGCTCTGTGGAGAGCTCCGCCCACATTTGGGTTCAAAGTAAGCTTTGTCCTTTGTCTCAAGACCTGAGAATACATTTAAATTTGTACTTTGCTTTTTTAAAAAAATAATTTTATCATTTTATAGACCTATAGAACTTTTAATGTATGCGTGAATAAGTGCTGGGCAATATACCGGTTCAAATGATATCAGTGCCTAAGTAACTAGACAGCATCCTGAATTGAGAAGAGATGCCTGTTAACTGCATACACGTCTGACTAATAGACAACTTTTAGAGCTGCTAATAAAACAATTTTTCTTAACTGGGCAAATAAACTTACTGTAAACGCTGTTAACAGAAGCCAGAGACACTAAAGACGAACAGAAATAGGAGAAAATATTGTAGCAAACAGAGCAAAGTCAAATAACTACTACAAAAAAAATCTAAAAATGCGAGATTAAAGTTGTAATTTTTTTAAAAATAATGTTGAAATGTTTCAAGAATAAAGTCAAAATTATGAGAATAAAGTCTAAATGTTTCGACAAAATAAAGCTGAAATTTCGAGAATAAAGTTAAAATGTTTAGAGAATAAAGTGAAAATGTTTCAAGAATAAAGTTAAATTGTTTCGAGAATAAAGTCAGAATGTTTTGAGAATAAAATTTAAATGTTTCGAGAATAAAGTCGAAATGTTTTGAGAATAAAGCTGAAATATTTAGAGAATAAAGTCAAAATGTTTCCAGAATAAGGTCGAAATTTTTTGAGAATAAAGTTGAAATTTTTCCAGAATAAAGTCAAAATGTTTCAAGAATAAAATTGAAATGTTTCGAGAATAAAGTCAAAATGTTTCAAGAATGAAGTTAAAATGTTTCGAGAATAAAATTGAAATGTTTCGAGAATTAAGTTGAAATGTTTCGAGAATAAAGTCAAAATGTTTTGAGAATAAAGTCGAAATTTTTTGAGAATAAAGTTGAAATGTTTAGAGAATAAAGTCAAAATGTTTTGAGAATAAAGTTGAAATGTTGATAATAACGTCAAAATGTTTCTAGAATAATATTGAAATGTTTCGAGAATAATATTGAAATTTTGTGAATAAAATCGAATTATGAGAATAAAGTTGAAATGTTTTGAGAATAAAATTTAAATGTTTTGAGTATTAAATTATATAAATTAAAGTTGTAGCTAATATTTTCAGAGTATAGCCTATATTATGCATACAAATGTCCCAGATTGGGAGTATATTAGCCATTTGCGTGTGCAATAGGCAAATATACTCTCAAAATATTAGAACTTTAATCTTGTAATTGCTACGAATTAATTCTCGTAATTTTGACTTTATTCTCAAAGTATTTTGACTTTATTATCTAAGCATTTCAACTTTACTCTCGAAACACTTCGACTTTTTTCTTGAAATATTTTGACTTTATTCTCGAAATGTTTTGACTTTAATCTCATAGTATTTTGACTTAATCTCAAAACACTTCGACTTTATTCTTGTAATTTCGACTTTGTTTTCTAAATATTTTGACTTTATTCTCGTAGTATTTTTACTTTATTCACGTAATATTTAGACTATATTCTTGCAGTTTCAACTTTATTCTCAAAATATTATGACTTTAATCTCGTAATCTTCAATTTTTTTTAAACATGGCACTAAAACACCGTCGTACTTAATGCGCAAAATTTTGGGAATAAATCATAAATACTGAATTAGGGTTTATATGATATATATATATATATATATATATATATATATATATATATATATATATATATATATATATATATAATGTTAGATTTTCTTTTCATCTTACCTCTGTATAATATATATTAATGTAGTATTTAAAAGTGCCACTCTGCTGTTTACCAACTGCATCACTGCTGGTCCATAAGCGCCACCTGCTGTCAGAAATTGATTAAATTAAGCATTCTGCTTTTACTTTACATTTTGAAATTATGCAATCTAATTTACATCAAAAACTGCTCATGTTACATGAAGCATGTTTGTTTGGATTGAGATTAAATGCAGTGGTTCTGCATCTGTTTAATGCATTCTGATTGATATAAAGGCACGGAAAAAACATGATAAACTGTCAGCGTCCTTAAAGTCATTTTTGGTCAAACCGCCCAGCACTAGTTGACATTTCTTTCCCTTACAGCTTTTTTTTTCTCACACTCCCTTATTTACTCTTGTCGGATGCTTCTAAACATGGTGCTGAGAGGAGACGTTCACGCTGTTCTCTTCCGATAGGTCAGGAAGGAAACTGTCTCCCATTTTCATTTCCCACAGATGGCCTCAGCTTTTCATCCCTTAAACTGTTTACCTATTTCTATGTAGGTTAATTTGTTTAGCTCTTTCTATAGATGCAAACGCATTACTCATGACCTATAGGGAGTTGTCATGCTCATGGGGACAAATGTGATCCGGGTCATGTCCTACTCTCTTATTTTCTTCTCTTTAAAGACACATATTATGTGACAACACTTGTTTATGTGTCCTATAGGTTCATCCGAATCCCTTTCTCTGGAGATCCCAACTCTAGCATGTACATGCGTGGTGGCCACGCTCTTCTGGTTGCTTCTCACACTGCTGATTCGGAAACTTAAGCAGGTGAGAGCCAATCAAAGCCAATTAAAACGGTTTATATTAATGTACCATGTTTAAATATGTTTATATTATGTGGGTCATTCTCAGCCAAACACCACTAATGGCAAAGCAGAGTACCTGCCAATCATCCTGCATCCAGGAGAGGAGCCTCTGGTTGAGCACTGTGACCGGTTACAGTATGATCCCGCCCAGTGGGAGTTTCCACGTGACCGCCTTAAACTAGGTAAAGTGTGTGTGCTTTATAAGTTGAATTGATGCTGTTATATGGTATACTGATATGTTCTTATTCTCCAGAAAAGCCCCTGGGACGAGGGGCATTTGGGCGAGTAATGCAAGCCTCGGCTTTCGGCATTTGCAGTTCAGCTAGCTGCACCACAGTGGCCGTCAAAATGCTTAAAGGTATATTCTTAAGCATTAAAACAGCTCAGGAATCCAAACTGCTTACAGCTGAGGTCAAAAGTTTACATACACCTTGAATAATCTGCAAAATGTTAATTATTTTATCAAAATAAGAGGGATTATACAAAATGCATGTTGTTTTTTTATTTAGTACTGACCTGAATAAGATATTTCACATAAAAGACGTTTAGATACAGTCCACCAGATAAAATAATAGTTGAACTCATAAAAATTACCCCATTCAAAATTGTAATGTTACCTGAATGATCCACAGATGTGTTTTTTTTTTTTTTTTTGTTGAAACTGCCTGCTGTTCTTCAGAAAAACCTACAGGTCCCACAAATTCTTTGGTTTTTCAGCATTTTTGTGTATTTGAACCCTTTCCAACAATAACTGTTTGATTTTGAGATCCATTCTTTCACACTGAAGACAACTGAGGGACTCATATGCAACTATTACAGAAGGTTCAAACGTTCATGGATCCTTTAGAAGGAAACACACTGCAAAGAGCCGTGGGGTGAAAACTTTTGGAATTTGAAGATCTGAGTTAATTTAACTTATTTTGTTTTCTGGGAAACATGTAAGTATCTTCTGTAGATTCTGAAGAGCAGTATTAAATGAAAAAATTATGATATTTAAGCAAAATAAGAAAAATGTACACATTTTCATTCTGTTCAAAAGTTTACACCCCTGGCTCCTGATGCATAATTTTTCCTTCTAAAGCATCAGTGAGTGTTTGAACTTTCTGTAATAGTTGCATATGAGTCCCTTAGTTGTCCTCAGTGTGAGAAGATGGATCTCACAATCATACAGTCATTGTTGGAAAGGGTTCAAATACACAAAAATGCTGAAAAACCAAAGAATTTGTGAGACATGGAGGATTTTTCTGAACAACAGCGGGCAGTTTGTTATCTGACTTAACAAACAAGGGACTCATGAACAACTATCACTGAACAAAAAAAAACACAGCTGTGGATCATTCAAGTAACAACAGGGTATGAATCAAGTGTATGTAAACTTTTGAACAGGTCATTTTAATGAATTCCACTATTTTCTAGAGACTATAGTCTTTTATGTGAAATAAGGTATTTAGCAAGAGTTATAACTGTTCTGTCCCTGCAGATGGCGCTACACCCAGTGAACACAAAGCTCTGATGACAGAACTGAAGATCCTCAATCATATTGGTCATCACCTCAATGTGGTCAATCTTCTCGGTGCATGTACCAAATCAGGAGGTCTGTTAGCATTTTTCTGCAAACAATAACCCTCAAAGTTTGGTTTTGCTGTATGGCATTTATAAAAAAGTTATGTCTAGTTACAAAAAAGGTTTTAAGATATTTATGTCTAGAGACTGCTGTAAAAAAGAGTGGGGTCAGCACAGTTTTTTTAAAAGAAATTGATACTTTTTACAAGCAAGGATGCATTAAATTGATCAAAAGTGACGCTAAAGATATTTTATAATGTTACAAAAGACTTCTATTTTAAATTAATATAATTCATTTGAACTTATTATTATTATTAAATATGATTAAATAAAAAAAAATAATAATGTAATACATTTATAGTAATAAGTAATGTTTCTTAAGGAGCAAATCCGCACATTAGAATGATTTCCAAAGAATTATGTGACACTAAAGACTGGAGTAATGATGCTGAAAATTCAGCTTTGCATCACAGGAATAAATTACATTTCAAAATATAGTGAAATAGAAAATAGTTGATTTGAATTGTAATAACATTTCACAATATCACTTTTTTTCTGTATTTTTTATTTTAAAATGCAGCCTTGTTGAGCATAGGAGATGTAACAAAAATTGTACTGACCCAAAAGTTTAGAAAAATGCTGTTATTTATGTAGCAATTTTATGTTTTGGTGTTTTCAGGGCCTTTGATGGTCATAGTTGAATATTGTAAGTTTGGCAACCTGTCTGCATACCTTAAGAGCAAACGAGAGGTGTTCCTGTTGAATAGGGTTAGTATCTATCTATCTATCTATCTATCTATCTATCTATCTATCTATCTATCTATCTATCTATCTATCTATCTATCTATCTATCTATCTATCTATCTATCTATCTATCTATCTATCATCTATCTATCTATCTATCTATCTATCTATCATCAACTATCTAAATTTCACTTCAACAATTTCACTTCAGTTAATTTTTAATAGGCAGTTCTCAACTTCATGTCTTAAGTGCAATTGTTTATTAGTTTTGCAGAAAGTCTTCTGAAGGTCACAGTATGTTAAGCGGGAAACTGTTGGTTTGTGGTTTTGTGAGGTTTAGTGACCTCTATATATGTCTGATGTCAAGTTTATAGACTTCTCTTATTTCCTTCTGAAATAAACAGCCCAGTGTTCATCAAAACAACAGAATCATACTTCCCTCTGTGTGACCATCTCTAAAGCTTCTTACCTCCTTGAATGGCCTCTACAAAAGCTTCACACAAAGAACAGTGTGTTTCTGTGATAGTCATACAGTGCTGATCCAAGACTAGTTATAAAATATGAGACACATATGGAGTCCTTGTATTTAACTCACACTCTTATGTTGATATGTGCATTATTTACTAGATGTTTTCCAGCTGAATGGGTGTTTATGTGTGTGTGTCTGACTCAGGTGAACAGAGAAGAGGAGGGAGGCATGAAGGAGGGGTATAAAGGACGATTGGCCAGTGTGTCCAGCAGCCAGAGCAATGCCAGTTCAGGGTTTAGTGAGGAAAAAGGAGAGATATTGGAAGAGGACAGTGGTGAGTTTACATCACATCCATGGTGTCATTTAAATAATTAACATGATGCAGTAATAATTAAAACCAGTAAAACTTGTTTAACAGTACAGCAATCTTTGATTTATGTAATGTTCAAAAGTTTAGGGTCAGTAAGATTTTTGTTAATGAAAGAATTAATTATTTTATTCAGCAAGGATTAAAAAATGACAGTGAGTGTTACAAATATGTCAGTTTTTTAATAAATGCAATTTGATTTAAAAAATCAATCAGCAAAAATATTAAGCAAAGCAACTGTTTTCAATATTGATAATCATAAGAAATGTTTTTGAGCAGCAAATCAGCAAAATTACAATGATTTCTGAAGAGACATCTGACACTGAAACTGGAGCAATGATCATGAAAATTCAGCTTTGCATTACAGGAATAAATTACATTTCATAATATATTAAAGTAGAAAATAGTTATTTTAAATTATAATAATATTTCATAATATTTTTATTATTGTATTTTTTGATCATTTTAACACCCACAAACCTTTAAAAGCTGGTATACTCACGGTCATGTTTTTTCAAACCTTTATGTCTTTTTTGCTTTCTTAGATCGAAAATATTCTTTAAGATATTGCTCAAAATTTCACCTTTTGTGTTACATGGAAGCAATAAAGTCAAATTTGGCAAGACATGAGAGTAAAAAGAGTAAACTAGATGAGTAAAGTTTGAGAACAAACTTTGAAGTTGAAAGCTTGAAGTTTGAAAGTTTAGATAGATGTTGATGGCACGTTGCTAGTATGATTTAGCACATTTCTCACATGATTTAACATGTTGGTAGTGTGTTTTAACATGATTAGCATGTTTCTACCATGATTAGCATGTTGTTAGCATGTTTCTTACATGAGTTTGGTGGTTGTAGTTTAAAAGTTGAATGAGAAGATGCATATTTTAATTTCTCAAACCAACTTAATGTACGACAGAGTGCCATGTTAAAAAAAAACGAAGATTACGAGATTAAAGTCGTCATATTTCGAAAATAAAGTCGAAATATTTTGAGAATAAAGTAAAAATATTTTGAAAATGAAGTTGAAACTACGAGAATGAAGTTGAAATTACAAGAATAAAGTCTAAATATTTTGAGAATGAAGTCGAAATTATGAGTATAAAGTTGAAATATTTTCAGAATAAAGTTGAAATATTACAAGAATAAAGTCAAATTATTTTCAGAATAAAGTTGAAATATTACAATAAAGTTGAAATATTTTCAGAATAAAGGTGAAATATTACGAGAATGAAGTCGAAATTCTGAGAATAAAGTCAAAATATTTTGAGAATAAAGTCGAAATTACATGAAAGTAGAAATATGATAATAACTTAATTAAAATTAAAATATATTAAAATTAAAATAATTAAAATAAAGATGAAATATTACGAGAATAAAGTCAAAATATTTTGAGAATAAAGTTGAAATATTTTGAGAATAATGTTGAAATATTACGAGAATAAAGTCTAAACATTTTGAAAATAAAGTCAAAATATTACGAGACTGAAGTTGAAATATTTTGAGAATAAAGTCTAAATTATGAGAATAAAGTCTAAATATTCCAAGAATAAAGTTGTAGTATTTTGAGAATAAAGTTGAAATTTCAAGAATACAATTAAAATATTTTGAGAATTTACATGAATAAAGTTGAAATATTATGAGAATAATGTTAAAATATTTTGAGAGTAAAATTTCGAAATTATGAGAAAAAAGTCTAAACATTTCAAAAAAGAAGTTGAAATCACGGGAATAAAGTCTAAATATTTTGAGAATAAAGTCAAAATATTACGAGACTGAAGTCAAAATATTTTGAGAATACTTTATTCTCGAAACATTTCAACTTTATTCTTGAAATATTTTGACTTTATTCTCGTAATTTTGACTTTATTCTGAAAATATTTTGACTTTATTCTCATAATTTCAACTTTATTCTCGAAACACTTCGACTTTATTCTCTAAATGATGATTTTATTCTCGAAACCTTCCAACTTTATTCTCAAAATATTTCAATATTATTCTCGAAACCTTCCAACTTTATTCACAAAATATTTCGACATTATACTCGAAATATTTTGACTTTATTCTCGAAACATTTTGACTTTATTCTCGAAATGATGATTTTTATTCTCTAAACCTTCCAACTTTATTCTTGAAACATTTCAACTTTATTCTCTAAATATTTTGACATTATTCTAGAAATAATTTGACTTTATTCTCGTAATTTCAACTTCATTCTCGAAACATTTTGACTTTACTCTCGAAATGACAATTTTTACTCTCAAAACCTTCCAACTTTATTCTCAAACATTTCGACTTTATTCTCGAAATGATTTTATTCTTGAAACTTTCCAACTTTATTCTTGAAACATTTCAATATTATTCTTGAAATATTTCGACTTTATTCACAAAATATTTCACCTTTTTTCTTGAAATATTTTTACTTTATTCACAAAATATTTCGACTTTATTCTCAAAATGACGATTTTTATTCTCGAAACCTTCCAACTTTATTCTTGAAACATTTAAACTTTATTCTCTAAATATTTCGACTTTATTCACAAAATATTTAGACTTCTCAAAATATTTTGACTTTATTCTCATAATTTCAACTTTATTCTCAAAACATTTTGACTTTATTCTCAAAATGACGATTTTATTCTCGAAACCTTCAATATTATTTTATTTTAGAATATTATTTTCGAAATATTTTGACTTTATTTTCGTAATTTCAACTTCATTCTCGAAACATTTTGACTTTATTCTTGAAATGACAATTTTTACTCTCAAAACCTTCCAACTTTATTCTCAAACATTTCAACTTTATTCTCGAAATGATTTTATTCTTGAAACTTTCCAACTTTATTCTTGAAACATTTCAATATTATTCTTGAAATATTTCGACTTTATTCACAAAATATTTCACCTTTTTTCTTAAAATATTTTGACTTTATTCACAAAATATTTCGACTTTATTCTCAAAATGATGATTTTTATTCTCGAAACCTTCCAACTTTATTCTTGAAACATTTAAACTTTATTCTCTAAATATTTCGACTTTATTCTCAAAATATTTTGACTTTATTCTCGTAATTTCAACTTTATTCTCAAAACATTTCGACCTTATTCTCGAAATTACGATTTTTATTCTCGAAACCTTCAATATTATTTTATTTTAGAATATTATTTTTCGAAATATTTTGACTTTATTTTCGTAATTTCAACTTTATTCTCGAAACATTTCGACCTTATTCTCGAAATTACGATTTTTATTCTCGAAACCTTCCAACTTTATTCTCTAAATATTTAGACTTTATTCACAAAATATTTCGACTTTATTTTTCTAAATATTTTGACTTTATACTTGTAATTTCAAATTTATTCTCAAAAAATTTCGACTTTATTCTCGAAATGATGATTTTATTCTTGAAACCTTCAATATTATTCCCGAAATATTTCGCCTTTATTCATGAAACATTTCGACTTTATTCTCGTAATTTCGACTTTATTCTCGAAATATTTCGACTTTACTCTTAAAATATTGTGACTTTAATCTCGTAATTTTAGATTTTTTTTATTGTTTAACGTGGCAAAAAACGCTATCATAATAATGAATTTTCATTTTTTAGAATTGTAATTTTTAAACGAACTGTTCCTTTACCTAAAAACAAATCTCATTTTGGTCTTAATATTAAAATTAGACACTTTTGGGTCAGTTCATTAAAGAGAAACTATACTCTTACTGTTTGTCCTCTGCAGGTTCTCTTCCTGATTTCAGCAACCCTCTGCTACTCGAAGACCTGATTTCTTACAGCTTTCAGGTCGCCAGAGGTATGGAGTTTCTGTCCTCTCGCAAGGTAAAGTATCTTCCTGTCTGCATCAGAGTATTTATATATGAATAGGGACTTGGTTGAATCACAGTTTTGTTATTCATGTTTCAGTGTATTCATCGTGACCTTGCTGCCAGAAACATCCTGCTGTCCAACAACAATGTGGTGAAGATCTGTGATTTTGGCTTGGCCCGAGACGTATACAAAAACCCAGACTATGTGCGCAAGGGAGATGTGAGTATATTGCCATCAATAAATTCATCAATAGACTCAATGGTCAAATGTGTGTAATGAATGTGTGTTTCCATGAAGGCACGGTTACCACTGAAATGGATGGCACCTGAATCGATCTTTGACAAAGTCTTCACCACTCAGAGTGACGTGTGGTCATATGGAGTTCTGCTCTGGGAGATCTTCTCACTTGGTCATGTCAATACTTTTTACATACATTAGATAATTCAAGCATTCAGCACAAACCACAGATTATTTTTTCATAATACAATCTTAGAACCTCAGATCTCAAAACAATATTAAAGTACAGTGTTTGTGGTCCATAGGAGCGTCTCCATACCCGGGGCTGAACATTGATGAGGAGTTTTGTCACAGACTGAAGCAGGGAACTCGGATGTGTCCTCCTGAGTACAGCACCCAGGAGATGTCAGTTTTCACAGCTGAACTGTTTAAAACATGTTCAGTCATTGACCTGTGAACTAATACATTATTAATAATGAGCTTGTGGGATTTGTCTGACAGTTATAACATTATGATGGCATGCTGGGAAAATAACCCTGAGGACAGACCTTCTTTCTCTGCTCTTGTGAAGATACTGGGAGACCTCCTGCAAACCTGCGTCCAACAGGTGTGACATTATTTTGTGTTTATTAAGCCATTTTCCTTGTTTGTATTTGATTTGTCACAGTTCGACTTTTACACACTTTTTCTTAAACAGGATGGAAAGGATTATATTCCACTGAACGCTTTTATTTCTGGAGAAGGAAATACAGACACGGTGCACCTCGACCAGAAAGACATAAGCCAGAAAACACAGGGAACTTCAAGGTACACATGTTATTGTTGTTATAACGTATATTATTATATATTATTATAACGTATTAACTGAATATGTACTTTACATATGAAATGCGATACATACAATTAAAAAATATATACAAAGTGTATACAAAAAATACACTTTGGCTAATATTTATTTTAAATTAATTTCATTAAAATAAATATTAAATTAGAATTCAATTAAAATTATACATTAAAGTATGGAAGCCCGTTACCATCACAGAAACGCAATTGCGAGTTGTAAAGTCAGAATTGCAAGATATAAATTTTACAGTTTGCAATTTTGACTTTTTCTTCACAAGACTTTTTTCCTCGCAAATGCAAGTTTATATTTAACTTCTTTTTTTTTAAGAAAAAATTCTGAATTGCAAGTTAAGTCCAATTTTTTAAAAAAAATTTAAAAAGTTTAGATCTCGCAATTCTGACATTTCTCAAAATTTTGAGTTTACAGACTTTTTTCTTGCAAATGTGAGTTTGTATCTCACAATTCTGAAGTTTTTTTCTCATAATTATGAGTTACAGTCTCGCAATTCTGACTTTATTGCTTAGACAAGCCAGTTTATATCACTAAATTTTTACTTTATTTCTCAGAATTGCAAATCTTTATATTGTACAATTCTGACTTTATAACTTGCAAATGCAACATTACATCTTGCAATTTCGACTTTTTTTCCTAGCAATTCTGACTCTTTTCCTGCAAATGCAATTCAGATTTTCCTGCAAATTCGCAATTGCATAAAAAAAATTCTAAAGTTTTTTGTCCGAGAAGTCAAAATTGCGAGATTTACTTTTCTGACTTCATGCAATTCGGACCTAATTTATCAGACTTGCAAGTTTATATCTTACAATTCTGACTAGCTCTCAATTGCGAGTTTACATCTTGCAATTTTGACTTTTTTTCCTTGCAATTCTGACTTTTTTTCTCGCATATGTGAGTTTGTATCTTGCAATTTTGACTTTTTCCATGCAATTCTGACTTTTTTCCCCTCAAATGCGAGTTCGTATCTTTTGATTTTTTTGAGAAAAATTCAGAATTGCGAGGTATAAAGTCCAATTTTGAGGTGAAAAAAGTTTATATCTTGCAATTCTGACTTTATTTCTCAAAGTTGCAACTTTATTACTCAGATTTGTGAGTTTATATCACGCAATTCTGACTTTATAACTTGCAATTGCAACTTTACATCTTGCAATTTTCATTCATTCATTTATTTATTTATTCTCTTTTCATGGTAATGCAACATAAAATACCACAACAATACAACAATACAACAAACAAACAAACCATGAAACAAAAGAGAATAGGAGTAGGATGAAGAAAACAATCTTATAGACTCCTACCCCATTCTTATATTTTAAAATTTACAAAATAAATTGGATTAGATGACCTCACAGACATAAAAAAAAAAATCCATCCAATGATATTAATTCTGCTTACATAACAAGGGAACAAACAAACAAAAATAATACAATAATAATAATTCTGACAACAAAAACGAATCATTGACCCTCTTCTTTGTACAAAATAAATATCTTCTGTTTATACTTATATTTAAATCGCAAAATATTTGAACAACATTTTAGATCATTTTCTAATGAATTCCATCTTTTCACACCAGAAACTGAGACACACATTTGTTTAAGAGTATTTCCAGCAAAAGGTTGTTTAAAGTCATTATTTCTTCTACTTGTCTCACTATTCACAGTAAAGAGAGTTTGCAATCCATCCGGTAACATACAATGTTTTGCTTTATGAACTACTAATAAAGTTTGCAAAGAAACCAGATCCCTCAATTTAAGTAATCCTGACCTCAGAAACAATCTTGTAGTATGTTCTCTTGGAGCAACTCCATTGATTACTCTTATGGCCCTTTTTTGCAAAATAAATAAGGGCATTAAATTAGTAAAATATGAATTACCCCATACCTCCAAACAATACATCAAATATGGCAAAATAAACGAACAATATAGAATTCTCATTGCCTTATAATTTAACATAAACTTTACTTTACTCAAAACAGCAATATTTTTACAAATTTTGTTTCTTACATAAGCTATGTGTGATTTCCATTTAAATTTATCATCAATGAGTACTCCTAAAAACCTAAATTCTGACACTCTCTCAATACTTATCCCATTCAAAGTCAGACAAACATTATCAGGGCATTTTCGATTTGTAAACAACATAAATTTTGTTTTACTTAAATTTAGCGATAATTTATTTTTATTAAACCATTTCTGAAGTACAATCAATTCCTGTTCAACAATTTTAAGTAGTATTTTTAAATTCTTCCCCGATACAAAAAAATTTGTATCATCTGCAAAAAGAACAAAACGTAAAATCTTTGATTCATCACAGAGATCATTAATATATAAAGTAAATAACTTAGGCCCCAGCACAGAGCCTTGGGGGACTCCACACTGCATTATTTCCAACTTAGATGCATATCCCATGTACTCTACATATTGTTGTCTATTTTCTAAGTAACTAGTAATCCAATTCAATACTACTCCTCTAATTCCATATGTCTGTAATTTAGATATCAATATACCATGATCAAGAGTATCAAAAGCCTTTTTAAGATCAATGAAAACTCCAACTGTATAATTTTTATGCTCCAATTCTGTAGTAATGTCCTCTGTGATTTTCATCAAAGCCATAGCTGTTGAACGGGTGCTTCTAAACCCAAATTGATTATCATGTATCAAAGAATATTTTTCAAGAAAATAATCAAATTTTTTAACAAAAAGCTTCTCCAAAATTTTTGAAAATTGAGAAAGCAAAGAAATAGGCCTATAATTTGTGAGACTATGCCTATCACCAGATTTAAAAAGAGGAATAATTCTGGCCACTTTCATTATTTCTGGAAAATAACCCGTATTAAAAGACAAATTAATTATATATTTTAATGGTCTAGTAATACAACATATAGTTTCCTTAACAATGTACATATCTAAGCCATCACTATCACATGAATATTTACTTTTAAATTTAGAGACAGTAGAAATAATTTCACTCTCACTAACTTCGTCCAAAAAAAGAGACTGCATAACTCTACTTTCACCTGTCCAACTTTTATTTTCATTATATAATGGTATAGTTTTGGCAAGATTCGGACCAACATTAACAAAAAATAAATTAAATTCATCAGCCATTTTTTCACTACTTATCTCAACATTCTGTTCATTCATTAAATATAATGTCTGACTATAATTAATTTTACTGCCCATAACCTCCCTCAAAACCTTCCACATTCTTTTGATATTACTTTTATTTTCCATCAACACATTTGTATAATAATCTTTCTTTGCACATCTCATTATAGTAATCAACTTATTTTTATAAGCTTTATATTTTTTTTCTGCATTTACTGTCCGATATTTTACAAAATCCTGATAAAGCTTATTCTTCTTTTTACAAGATTTCAATAAACCCTTCGTCAACCAAGGTTTATTATTACTTCTTACTTTATCATTCAATATTTTTTTTGGACAATTTTTATTATATAACCATAAATACTTTTTAAGAAATAATTCATAAGCTTTATTTACATTATTCGTATTACAAACATCATTCCACTCTTCTTTCATAAGATCATCCCTAAATCCATTTAATGTTTCCTCAGTTCTTAACCTAATAACTTTACTAAACTTTTCTTTATTATTTTTTATTTCACAAAAGTAAGTTACAAATATTGGGAAATGATCTGTCATATCATTTATCAAAAGACCACTTTTAACCGTTTTTTCAAATTTATTTACAAAAATGTTATCAATTAATGTGGCACAATTGGAGGTTATTCGACTAGGCCTAGTAATGGTAGGATAAAAGCCTCTACTATACATTAAATCCAAAAAATCTAGACTACTTGTATGATTAGACACATTCAAAAGATTTATATTAAAGTCCCCGCAGATTACAGACACTTTATTTTCATTCATCCCAACTAATAATTGCTCCAACTTATTATTAAATACCGTGATACTAGACCCTGGGGTTCTATATATACATGTGACAATAATATTCCTCTGTTTCTTCATTTCAATCTCAACAGTTAAACATTCCATTAAATCCTCTGTTGAAACAGTCATACACTCAATTATTCTACATTTCAGATCACTGCTAACATACAGAGCAACCCCCCCTCCTCTCTTACAGACCCGGTTAACATAAAACAATTCATAACCTTCAAAATGAAATTCCACACCTTTCTCATCCGTTAACCAAGTCTCAGTCAAAATTTTGACTTTTTTCTTTGCAATTCTGACTCTTTTCCTGCAAATGCAAGTTTGTATCTTTTATTTCCAGAATTGCCAGAAAGTCAAAATTGCAAGAATTTTTTTTTGCATTAAAAAATCTAAAAAAAATAATAATAATTCTGAGAAGTCAAAATTGCGAGATTTACATTTCTGACTCATCAGACTTTTTTCTCGCAAATGTGAGTTTGTATCTTGCAATTCTGACTTTTTCTTGCAAATGTGAGTTTGTATCTTGCAATTCTGACTTTTTTCCTCGCAAATGCAAGTTCGTATCTTGCAATTTTTTGAGAAAACATTCAGAACTGCGAGTCATACATTTTTAGGTGCCTTTCTGACTTTATTTCTCAAAATTGCAACTTTATTACTCAGATTTGCAAGTTTATACCACGCAAATCTGACTTTATTTCTTAGAATTGTGAGTTTACAGCTTACAATTTTGACTTTTTTCTTGCAAATGCAAGTTTGTATCTTACAAAAAGTTTTTTCTCAGAATTGTGAGATATAAATTTGCAATTGCGAGTTATAGTCAAATTTTGAAGTGAAAAAAGACTTCTCAGAATTGTTTATATCTTGCAATTCTGGCTATTTTTTCTCAAAATTGCAACTTTATTACTTAGACTTTTTCTCAGAATTGCAAGTTTATATCGTACAATTCTGACTTTATAACTCACAAATGCAAGTTTGTATCTCGCATTTCTGAGTTCTATCAATTATGATTTTTTTTTTCTCAGAACTGAGATCTAAACTCGCAATTGTGAGTTATAAAGTCCAATTTTGAGGTGAAAGAAGACTGATATGTTCTCAGAATTGTGAGTTTATATCTTGCAATTCTGACTTTATTTCTCAAAATTACAGATTTATTACTCAGAATTGTGAGTTTTTCTCAGAATTGCAGAATATATCACGCAATTCTAAAAAAGGTCAGATTTGAGTAGAAAAAAGTAAAATTTTGAGATGGAAAAAGTTCTCACAATTGAGTTTATGTCTATATATTCTGACTTCATTTATTAAAATTGCAAGTTTACATCTTGCAATTCTGACTTTTTTTCTCACAAATGCGAGTTTGTATCTCGCAATTTAGAATTTTTTTCTCAGAATTGAGATATAAACTCACAATTGAGAGTTTTAAAGTTCAATTTTGAGGATAAAAAAGACTGTTCTCAGAATTGAATTTATTGCTTTTTATTATCTTGCAATTCTGACTATAACTCGCAAATGCAAGTTTACATCTTGCAATTCTGACTTTTTTCTCAGAATTGAGATATAAACTCACAATTGCGAGTTTTAAAGTTCAATTTTGAAGTGAAAAAAGACTGATATGTTTTCAGAATTGAATTTATATCTTGCAATTCTTACTTTATTTCTTAAAATTACAACTTTATTACTCAGAATTGAGTTTATTTCTCAGAATTCCAGACTATATCACACAATTCTGAGTAAAAAAGTCTAATTTGCAAGTTTATATCACGCAATTTTGACTTCATTTCTCAGACTTGCGAGTTTATATCTTACAAATCTGACTTTATAACTTGCAATAGCATGTTTACATATCACAATTCTGAGAAAAAAGTCAGAACTGCAAGTCAGGATTTTGAAATTGCAAGAAAAAAGTCAGAATTGTGAGATAAGTCGCAATTACCTTTTTTATTTGTTATTCAAATGGCGGAAACAGGCTTCCATATTAAAGTAAATATTAAATGAAATGTAATATTAAAATGAAATTAAATTAAATTATAAATGAATTTATTTTGTATTTTAGCTACATCAACTCTGGGAAAATCAAAGCCATCAGCACTTTTGAGGATCTACACAAAGAAATCCCTGATGTAAGTCTTTCAGATTATAGTTGAATTTCACTCAGGTAAAGTTGAGACTGACTTTTTTTTTTTATCATACTTCAGGACAATCAGTCTGACAGTGGAATGGTTCTCCCATCTGAAGAGTTGATTCAGGTGAAATGGATGGACAGATTCAAAACCAAAAACATCACTAAGTAAGTGTTTTTGACAAATGCAGCCTTGGTTAGTTTTCATAAACATTCAAAAATCTTACTAACCTCAAATTTTAAATTGAAGTGTATGTTAAAATGAATGTGTGCGAAACAAAATCAGCTGCACAGAATAAGGTTACTGCGTTGTGTGTTGCAGGTTGTTCTCCAAAGGTCAAAACCAGCACATGACGCTGCCTGCAAAAGTGCTCCCTTGTATAAACAGCGCCTCCTGTTGTCATCACAGGGAGCTTCCTCCAGTGTGTCACTCAGAGAGGTGCTGCTCTCCCCCACCAGACTATGAAGCTGCTCTCCTCTACCCCTGTTTTTAACACTCACGTCAGCCAACTTGCCTGTAAACACTAGTCAACATCCGTTACCACTACCACAAAAACACTGCTTATCTCAACTCTCTTGCTTTCAGTACCTTATTGTGCTAGGCTTGTCCTGTCAAACCAGTATTTCTGAATTAATCTCTTATTCTTCGAAGTTTCTCGGCACATTCCCACACCTTTTTATCCAATGATCTTCGAAGAATTTTTGAATCACTCATAATTACTCGTTAAGGATTTAAAAAAGATTAAGTTTGGAACTTTTTAGAGCTTGCAATTACATTAGAATATTAACAAAGGCCTGGAAATTTCCAGGGTTTTCAAGACTTTTGTTTGCAGTGTTACTATCATGTTGAGACTTGCAGCTACTAATCAGCATTTCATCTGTTTTTGTTTTTGAACTCATCTGATATCTGTATACCCTCTTTCAAACCGCTGTACCACTTTAGTTTTGTTTTAGCCACAGAGCAGCTGATATTAATTATGAGCTAGTGAAACGCATTTATTACAATCACTGCTTGTAGGTACCAAATGTTTAACTGTAGAGCACATTTTATGTGCTGCAAGCCATATGCTGGAAAAGTTCACCTTACTCTGTATTTATTTACATACCTTGAAAGTAACCTCTGAAAATATTATAGTATATATATGGTGTATTTAATGCTGAAAAGAATGAAATTACCAGATTCGCCAAAGCGAACGGTTTTCACATGACATGCCAATACACAAAAGCCAGGACTTTTTAGTCCTGGTAAAATAAAAAAAATAAAAAAAGAAGTAGTCTCAAGATATAGTCTCAAGGTCATTGCACACAGAGTCTGAAATTTTCGCAGCTTAAACACGTTTTACACACTGCCTCAGAAACTTTTGTCATAAAAATTCAGATCAGTTTTGATTTTCTGCGTTTTCGCGTCCATAGCAAGCAATTTATTAGAAAAGGATGACGAATACGAAAAAAAAACAAAAAAAAAACGAAAATACTCTGTGTGCAATGACCTTCAGTGTTTAAAAAAAAAATGAAGTTTAAAAGTTTGGGGTCAGTAAAAAAAAATATTGACAGTATTTTTGAAATAAGTAAAATTGTGAAACTATTATGACAATTTAAAATATTTTCTATTTTAATATATTTTAAAAAGGAATTAATTCCCGTGTCAGAAAAACTACATTTTCAGCAGCCATTACTTCAGTCAACAGTGTCACATGATCCTTCAGAAATCATGCAAATATGCTGCTCAAGAAATATTGTCAATGAAAAAAAAAGACATTATTAAGCAAGTACCCACCTAAATCAATGATTTTTAAAAAGCACTTTTGGCAAATCCAGGTTATTTACAATAGAAATATGTTTGTTTAACATTTATGACTGTTATAGCGCCAGCTGCGGTCCGATCTCCTTAAAACTTTGCATGCTTGTTTAAAATCTCATATCGCATGTGCTTACCAGTTTTTGCAAAGTTTTGAGTTTTCCTTTAGGTTTTATAGGATTTTGAGTAAATTGGGACAGCCCCCTTTTCTAAACGACCTTATTTTATAGATTCCCAAAGGGTACATTTTAAAATTTTTGTTAATTATTGACCTAGAGAGTGCTGAGAATTGTACAGCAGGATTTTTTCTAGATTGAGTGAAAAACCTAGGACTAGTTTGCTATAGTATGTTTTTTACATTTTCTCAATCATTTAACAAATTATTTGATTGACAGCAGTGGTTCTAAAGACAAAGTCGTTTGGAAAAAGGAAAGTTATCATAAGATACGAATATTGCATGTATGTGCGAAAAAACGTGAAATGCAAAATAGTTTACGCCCTTAAAAAAAAACAAAAAAAACACAGTTTTCTTCAATTTTCTCACTGACCTTTAGGGCCACAAGTCAAACAGTCCCACCAAGTTTCATTCCGTTAACCTAGTTTAATAGGTGCTCAAACTTCATCAGCAAATGGTGGCTATGTTTTTTTTTTTTTTTTTTAGATACGCAAATGTCCTTATAGACACGTGTGACCACTTTAGACCAAGACCGTGAACTGCGATTTTCATGTTGATAGGACAAACGGTTTTCATGTTTTGTCCCTCTTATAGCGCCACCAAGAAGCCAAGATCCGCCTTTTTCTTCCAGTGGCCACAGAATGAGCTCTTACACAAGTGTTCCGAGTTTGGCCAAGATATCTCATTTCGTTCAAAAGTTAAAGCTGTTTTAGTAAAGGTGGATATGCCCCTTTGAACATTTTGGGACAGTCCCTTTGCGACGGTGAGTTGAAACTGAAAGCTCAACTTTTTTTTTTTTTTTTTGATAATCATTGACATTCACTCTCCAGAGAATCTTTCTGCACTGGTTTGTTCCGATCGGGTGGAAAAACTTAGAACTAAGGACTTAGGTTTGCAAAAGTACATTTTCAAAAAAAACAAAATACCCAATTTTGTACTTTTGATCACTGTAGCGCCCCCATAAGGCCGACTGGGGTGAACCTTGGTGATATTGTAGGCGGTGCGAGTACTACCATCCCTCAAAGTTTCAAGTCTCTACGTCTTAACTATTTGGTCTGCACAATCAGTTTCATGTGGAGATTGCTGGTCCTTGGCCATTCTAACAATTACTTTACTGACCCCAAACTTTTGAACAGTAGTGTATGTTACAGTAATTTCTGCTGTAAAATATTTGCATCATTCAAAACCATATCTGAGTTGCGTCTCTCTGCTGCTTTTTCAGTGCTGGTCATTTTTGTAGCATCTATTTTGGAGTTACAAACAAGTTCCTTTTTGCTGCTGCAGTTCGTCATATTCTACTCAAGCAACAATCATGCCATTCAAGAACAAATAAACGAATGTTCTCTTTTATTACTTTTTATTAAAATACTGCTGTACACACAAATATTGCAAAAATGTGACAATAAACACAAGGAGGGCATAAAACGTACTGGGATGGTGAAGGAGGATTTCATGTACGAGTGTGTGTGTATGTGTATGTGTCTGGAGTGCGTTCCACTGGAAACTGGGTACATGATATGAGATCGGCCTGTAAAAGGTGTGTGCATGTGTGTGACTCGGAAAGGGATACGGGCTTGGCACCATGTTCACCAAGTAGTACTTATCAGTTGACTAAAATAAAATAAAAAAGTGGGAAGAGGGAAAAAGTACATTGTTGAACTCACAGCATCCTCAGCTCTGCCTGCTGTATCCTGCACCCTCTCGGTCCAGTGGGGCACACCCAAATCTGCGCTCACGGATCGACTCACGGATTGGGCAGTCACCAATGACAGGCCAGACACATTCAGTCATTGGCATATTCCTGTCAGGGATCAACCTGAGCGAATTCCAAACTGTTTTGTGGATGTTGTCACATAATTCATAGGTCAAATCATAGTTAAAACGAAAGAGAAACCAATACAATCCCAACCGTCCTGCTGGGATTGGTCCACAGAGATTCACACTAGTGAGGTGAGAAGCATCCCGTCATGCATCTCTGTACAACAACTTGGTGAGGAAAGGGAACGACAGTAACAACACAAGAGAGCTCTACTGAGATTCACTATATCCAAACCAATGCTAGCGTGGCAAATGAAAACAGAATGACGAGATGGACAGAAACTTGGGATGCTCCACAACAGAGGCGTAAGAGGACATTCCACAATGAGACAGAACTGGTTTCCCTTGCTAGTGTGGTCCAGTTCTTTGGTTCCTATCACAAGAGCCTGACTAAAAAAAAACAACAGAAATGACAACGAAAATCCATCCTCTCAAAATCCGATTTCAAAAAGCATCCATAAAATGAAAAAGGATGTTGCGAAATTCTGAAATTAATGACAAGTGTACACAGCAAGAGGAGAGAGTACTCCCCTCCTCAACTGCACGCAACCCTTCCCTTCCCGCCTCCAAGTTGGCCAACTTTTAAATGAGTCATTACAGCAGACGAGGAGTGGCGGCACGTTACTACTCATGCCACACATTCATAAGTGGTCAGTCTCATCGGTTTGCCCAACCCAGCGGTTTGTCCCATCAGAGCAGAGGACTCTGCACACATGACCAGTGGTCTGTCCCAATTTGTAGTACCTCATAAAAAAGGCGCAAGGAGATGATGTGGAAAAATCGGCGCTCTGTTTTTCTTCCATTTCATGTGTGAGGCCCCGGCCCTCAATGCACCCTGTGGGACACGCACAATCACTTAAAAAGGAACTTAAAATGTTTAGTGCATCCTCCAAAGAAAAAATTTAAAATAAAAGCAGGAAGTCTCTTATTTTTGGACATTGTTCCCCAAGTCTAAAAAAAAATTAATTCATCATTAATCACAGCTCTCAGTTCAGTTCATAATTCTGCAGCTGCGGCGTTGTTGTGAAAACTAAAAAAATAAGCTTTAGAAAACAACTTTTTCTCTGGACAGAACAGTGTTTCTGACTGGAGGTGATCAACCAGCTGGCTCCGCCCTGGTCGTGAGATCATCATTCTGCACCTATGATTCCAGGCTGTAGTGCAATGTGCTCTGTTTCAGGCAGTTCCAGCCCACTCTTGTGGATGGCTGGGGGTTACAGGGGGCCGTTCGTGGCGGCCAGCAGTTCCTGGAAGGTGCTCTCAAAGCAGCGCTTCAGGTCTGAGTAAGTCACCACGAGCACGCTCTTCTCATCCCGTGACACCAGACTGATCTTCTCCGGTACTCCAGCATCCAACTGCAAAAAGAAATTGAAGTTGGTTTTACATAAAAGGGCACATTGGATGCCCATTTTCCACAAGTTGGTATGATTATTTTGGGTCTGCAACATACTTTGGTTAAAACTTCTCAATGGTCGTTTTTACCTTGTCAAAAATAGCTCAGAGGCGGTTTAGATTTTTGGGGGATTAAAAAAAAAAAAGGAGTGAATGGATTAGGGCTGCGCCCTAATAGATTAACCGTTTGTTGACGAGGAGAGGCTTGGTCGACCAAAATTTTATTACTTGCTTAGTCACAGAAAAAAAATTCCACTGGAAGTGGCCAAGTCACGCAGTCAGTGACGGACAGATTGTTAACAGCTGGTCTATGTGGTAATATAGTACATCGGGCAGGACATCCAAACGCTCACCTATCATTCATTGACCTCAATTGTGGCTTTTCATCTGAAATATCTAAGTAGTAGCAACTTCACATGGCTGCTCAATCTCATGTTAACCTAGAAAAATGTGCACTATCAAAGTGTCTGTGCGGAGTGTAGAAGTTCAACAGTAGCGTGCTCACTGCATGCCAGATGGAGGCGCTGGTGCGGTCACTTGCTCTTAAAATACTCTGTCATTTTTGCTCTACAGATTTAAAAAGGTGTATTACTCTTATCTGTATCACACTCTGTGTTTTTTGTGTGCACTCACAATAAAACGTTGCACTTTTGTAAAATAATAAAAAGCAAACAAGATGCACCTTCTGCCGTTTTGGTCTCTGTGAACTTAAGCATGAAACTTTGAAACTCTGTGTATACTTGCCTTAAATGAAAAATATCTATAGAGATTGAAAAGTCTACTTTTAAATACACCAATTCAAATATAAAATAAATATTCTCAGATCATGTAATCTTTATAAAACATGCATACAGGCGCATCAACTACTGCGGAGATGACGAGTGTCACCGACTTCATCTCTTAAGCCGAAAACAAAGAAAGCACTAGTTTATCAAATTATTAAAACGTTAATGCAGTCTCCTTGCTGTCTTCCCTGAAACGTAATTATTATATCTGCCGGTGCACTGTGGCAAGCTTTTACTGGCTGCACTTGAGCACTGCTTAGGCTATGTGGGCAATTAAAGGCTCATTACGATTTATTTGGTTTATTAATAAACGTGCAACTAATAGCCGACTAATGCCTAAAATGAACAACTACTAGTTGACCTGAAAAATCTTTAGACAAGGGCTGCCCTAGAATGGATTTTTATCATTGCAGGGTGGTGGCGTTTCCACACCATTAAGACACATGTATATGCAAACACCAAGCAAGTGTGCATTTTATATCCAATGTCCTCTTTAAAGTTACAAATTCCATGTAATGAAACAAGGACACTGAAACAAAATGTTACCAATAAATAATTAAAACTGTTTAAATCATTATTAATCATCTTAAATCATTAGTTTATGTACCATGTTCTTAGAAACGTACTGTTTCTCAATGTTAGTTTTGAAAAACATTTACAATATTTTTAAAGATAAAAAAAACAATTTATTGCTTTAAAAAACAATTCTTGATAGTTACAAAAGAATGTTTTCTTTACACCATGAATACATGTGTATTCAACTTAAAGTTTTTTTGCAAAATGTCATAAAATAATGCATATATATATACACATTACAACTAATTTACCCTGGTCATAAACAGGTAAAAAATATATATATATTTTAAGATCTATTGACATGACACAGTCATGAGGGTCTGCAGGTTTTGTCCCCTACATATTGGTGCACAACATGACTTTGCAAACAAAAAAAAAGAAAAAAGAAAAGTTTTTCCACCTTTTGTATCTTTGATAAATTATTCAGGCATTTTGATACAATTTTGATTTTATTACACTACCTTTATACAGGGCATAACACAAAGTATACTAAAGAGTATACATCTGTCCCTCAAAGCCTCATTTTCATTCACATTAAATTCATTATATAGGAAAAACACGGACAGAATTGCAGAATCCAGCCATAAAAATTTAATTTACTGTATCGTCCAAAATTTAGTGTCTGAATATTGAGCCTCAAAAATACTATTTAAATATGAATCATATATGTTCTGTGAATGAATGCTGCAGATGTGCGGTTTCGTTTGAGAAAAACTATCGTAATATACAAACAGAAACTTAAAAACAAAATAAAAGAAATGAAATATTACTTAATGCAATGATAGTACTATTTCTAATAATAAAATTATTATTAAAACATTAATTTTTTAAAAGGAATATTTACCAGAAAAATAATTTACCAGAATATATTAACACAAAATGTCTGTGTTACTTATTTTTATACAGATAACTAATAATGATTTTATATATAAAATCAGTTATTAGAGATGCTTTAAAATTCAATTACTTCAAATTTTATTAAACCAATAAAATGGAACCAAGAAAATCAATGGAAAAAGATTTTTGTAAAAACTGAAATTGAGAAGCGCATTTCATAGGGCCTTAAAAATGCAATTTTAGTTAAACTTTCTGCTGTTAAATTGTGTACATTTTAATGATTTCTATTAGTAGACATGCTTTTAGATTTTTTTTTTATTTAACCATTAAAACAGAGTCTAAAACAATTAAAAGAGGAAAAAAAACTGAATCCAGAAAAATTTAAATGGAAAAATGGAATTTGGAAAAAAAAATGTATAGGGCCCTAAGGTGTCTACTACACAAACATACACAAGGTAAACAAGCTCACCTTATTGAGACAGGACACGATGTGGCTCAGGTCGATCCAGGGCGTGCCTGCCTCTGTTACCTGGTGGAACAGATGATCTCTGAAGAGCTTCAGCAGGTAACGATCACCAGTCTCAGACCACGTTGGGTCCTTCTGGAACCTACAAGAATTCAAATTGAACGTTGAAGTGAACCATTTCAAAAGCATCTGGCTGCCATTTCAGAAAGGTTTCAATACTTTAGCTGAAATATAACACTTACTCTGGTCTCTCGTTGATCGTTCCCAGTTTTGCCAGTAGGCGGAACAATCGGCCATTTTGAACCTCCTGCAAAATACAAATGCATAAGCAAAAAGTTGTAATAAAAACCTATTGTTTAGGATCATTTTTAAACAACAAAAAAAAAGGTTATTTTGAGTTTGCGTAAGTGAGACTTTGCAGATTATGAGAAGGGAAGCTAGAGAGGAAACCAGGTCATTTTTAAACCTCTTTCTGAGTCACATTTGCTCTCACATCAGATGCAGCACAGCGTCAAACAAACACAGAAGACACGCACTTTAAAAAGTCAGTCCTCTGCATGAAAAAGGAGTTAAATGCAATAATGAATGTTTGTAAGTGTTTGTAATAGGGTAGTACAAAAAAAGTCTTCACGCATCTGATACCAGGATTCAAAAGAAAGAAAGCAGAAGAGAGAACAGCTGAAATCATCCAAAATATCTACAGTGTTCACACCTCCACCCCCTCCAGTGCAAGCTCAACACACGCCAGATAATAAATTGGGTAAATTGGACAGCATGGTCTGCAACGGTTTCCTAAACTGATATCGACAGCCTAGCTGTGACTATGAATGTAAAGCGACAAGATAAAAAGACTGACAAAATAAGAGAAAATAATACCCTTTTCCACCAATTCTCAAGCAATGTCTTTCAATTCAATCTAATTAGTCTGACAAATCTACTGAACGAATCACTGAATCCATCTGAGTGTTTAAAGCAGGGGTCCCCAAACTAAGGCCCCACATTTGGACTGGCCCTCTGAACAATGCCAGATACATATTTTGAAAATGTAATTTTAAATATGTTTTACTTATATCATGTCGGTATTTGATAATAAAGGTTGGCTTTCAAACTAAAATTTCCCTTAGTTATTAACATAGCCTAATTATTTGTTAAATTCACCAACAGAATGGTACATTCAACGTAATGTGTCATCGCAATCAAAGAGGTGATGCAAGAGGCAGCTAGAAAATACAGAGTGATGACAAAATGACTCTATGGCATTTGAGGAATTTGACGTGTGATTCAAAAAACACAGTGGACCAACACCAGCAGATGACATTGCACCCCAAATTATCACAGACTGTGGAAACTAACACTGGACTTCAGTGTTTTTGATTTCCAAATAAAATACAAAACTTGCTTTCATCTGAAAAGAGGACTTTGGACCACTGGGCAAGAGTCCATTTCTTCTTCTCCTTAGCCCAGGTAAGACACCTCTGATGTTGTCTGTGGTTCAGGAGTGGCTTAACAAGAGGAATACGACAACTCTAGCCAAATTCCTTGATATGTCTGTGTGTGGTGGCTCTTGATGCCTTGACCCCAGCCTCAGTCCATTCCTTGTGAATTTCACCCGAATTCTTGAATCGATTTTGCTTGATAAGCCTCTCAAGGCTGCGGTTCTCTTGGTTGGTGTTTTTCTTCTACACTTTTTCCTTCCACTCAACTTTGTTAACATGCTTGGATACAGCACTCTGTGAACAGCCAGCTTCTTTGGCAATGAATGTTTGTGGCTTACCCTTCTTGTGAAGGGTGTCAATGATTGTCTTCTGGACAACTGTCAGATCAGCAAACTGCGAAACCATTTTGACAGCTTGACGGAAACCTTTGCAGGTGTTTTGAGTTGACTAGCTGATTGGAATGTCACCATATTATAATTTGTTGAGATAGCGAATTGGTGGATTTTTGTTAAATGTGAGCCAAATCATCAAAATTAAAAGAACCAAAGACTTAAACTACTTCAGTCTGTGTGCATTAAATTTATTTAATACACAAGTTTAACAATTTGAGTTGAATTACTGAAATAAATGAACTTTTCCGTGGTGCATAACAAAATAATAAACTATTCTAGCATTAAAAGGTATAAAAAATACAGGTAAAATCATAATAAAATAATAATAACAATAGTAGTCAGTCCGGCCCATGGAATTTTCTTTCATAAACCGACCCGGCCCCCCATTAAAGAAATGAAAATTATGCGGCCCTCTCAGAAAAAAAGTTTGGGGACCCCTGGTTTAAAGAATCAACACCTGATTAAGAATCTGAACTGCTTATCTTTATGTTCTGTGACATTCAGCTCCAAATTAACCAATAACTGTTTGTATGTAGGGTTGTGAAAGGTAAGCGAATACCCTTAATGATAAAACACTGGTGTTTAGAACTTTAAATATATATACCTTGGCCAGGTCCTCCTCAATGACATCATTCCTCATTTGCGAGGCATCGAGTTGAGTGTAAAACCGTGCTCCAATCATGGGCATAATGTCATTGACGCTGCGCAGACGGCTTTGATCTGAGAGCAGGTACCTAAAGATCGAAACATGACCGTAAGATGTGCATTCGCATTCGTAAATGAACTGACACACACAGAAGCACAAACTGTCACAGTATAAGCACTTTGAAAGCATTTAGGCTATAAAAATATGTGTAAGAAAGAGATGGGAGGCCTACAGAATGAGGTTCTTGAGGTCAGATGAGTAGTTGATTGACACCAGCTCCATGGCCTTCTGCAAATTTTCTCTCTTAATGCCAGCTAGAGAGTTACACGCCAGAGCCAACACCACCTTCCCCAGGGAGATGAGATCTGCTTGCTGATGTACACAAAGAGAAACAGAAATTGACAAAACTAAGCATATAGACAAAGTGTAAAACGACAAACACTCAGGACAAAAGGAAAATGTTACACCACAATAAAGCAGCCTTCAAAGCACTTTACATCAATATCAGGGTTATATTTGTATATTTCAAAACTTTTTATTTTCAAGGACTTCAGAGATAGCACTTATTAAACAATATCTTCTCTTTCAAATAAAAAAAAAATAGATAAATCAAAATATACTAATAAAACAAAATGGCAAATTCAAAGTGAAGCACATGCAAAGTATTACTACTAAGTATTACAAAGTATACTACACTTTTACTATATTAAATTATTGCTAATTTTCTTGGGGATTTGTATGTGTATATTTTATCTCTTAATTTTTTTTAACGATTTTGTGTTTTAGTGCCATGGTAAAAAATAAATAAATAAATAAATAAAATCTAAGATTACGACATTATATAGATTTATAGATATATAGACATAAGTTGAAATATTACGAGAATAAAGTCAGAATATTATGAGAATAAAGTCTATATGTTTCAAGAATAAAGTCGCTCAGACGCAACAATATTCAAATTAATTCTGGTGGCCTGGCAACTTCTCCTGGTGCTCTCAATCTGGGCCTTTGCATGTGCAATATAGATTATACTCTCAAAATATTATAACTTTAATTTCTACAATTTAAATTCTCAAAAACATCTCGACTTTATTCTCAAAACATTTCAAATGTCGTAATCTTAGATTTTTTTTTATTTTTAACATGCTGCCGTAGTTTTTATAACTGTACTACCTTAATTGTTTGACGTGACCTTTATAAAAATAAAAAAAAAAAGATTTGCAAAAATCTCCAGATCTGAATCAAATAATTTGCAATCTGCACAACGAAATTCCGAACTAGAGCAAATGATTTGCGAACCTGCTCATATCTAAATTTAATGATGGTTAACTTGGAACTGAACTTTGCTTATCGAATCATTTGATTTAGATTGGGACTTCAAATCGCATATCGCAAATCATTTGATTTGAATCATTTAATTTGCGAAATGATTCACAAACCCATTACAATCTAAATCAAATAATTGGCGATACGCACTCCAAAGTCAGACTAAATCAAATGATTTGTGATATACAAAGTTCTGATCTAAAGCAAATGATTTGTGATATGCAATCCAACATGAGCACTTCAAAACAGTGAATAATTTTGCGACGCAATGGTTTAACTGATTGAGTTTTGAAAAGCTCAATTTCACACATCACTGCTGCTTTTTAAAATCATTACAAGCGATGTTGAAATTCAAAAATGATTGGCTCTTTTAATTTGATCTGGCTTTTGCTAGTGAATATCTTGAAATAAATGATAAATTGATTTAACTCATTTCCTCTTTTTGCGTCTTCAGTAATGTTTACACGACATTGTCAGTGCTACTGGCTCAGCACACTTTACAATTTTAGAACATTAACTGAAATAAGTGAAAAAGTATGTTTTTTTAAATTATGTGAATTTTGCGTTAAAAAAATGTGCTTATTGGAAAAAATGTGAAACATTATTACATAGACACAGTCTTTCAATAATTCAAGTAATTTTAAAGAACCTCTTCAGGAATACTGATATGTACGTGAGTTTTACAGGCTTTAAATGTCAAATTTAAAAAAGTCAAATTCAAATACTTTCAAGCACTTTGTACGAACCCTGGAATTTTAAGTTTTACAAAAAATGTGAAATAAATTCATTTTATTTAGGAAGGGTGAATTAAATTACTCAAAAGTGAGTATTTTTGTCATTTTTCCCCCAAGAAGTTTGTCATTTACTAACCAGCACAACTGTTTTTTTAACATTGATAATGATAAGACAAAATGTTATTTGAGCACCAAATAAGCATATTAGAATGATTTCTGAAGGATCATGTAACACTGAAGACTGGTTTAATGGCTGCTGAAAATTCAGTTTTGCTGAATCACAGGAATAAATTACATTTAAAAATATATTCAAATATAAAACTTATTTTAAAGGATAACTATTGCCAAAATGCAACCTGGGCTGTTTTTTTTCTTCCTGTAAATGAGACAAACTTGTATCCAAAAGCATAATTACGACAAACATGCCATTTTTGAGATTGACCGTGATTTAGTTTTGTTGTCAGTGGTTGGTGGATGGGAGTACTAGGGGCATAAATTTGAGCGCATCAAAATCGATATTTTTACAACACTAAGAAGGCTCGACACACCATGACACTTTGCTCGAAGTATCGCCTGGGTTTCTACACATGAACTCGAGCATTGAGAACATTTTGTGTACAGTTTTGAGTTTACTAAAAAGAAAGTTTTTGAACAACTCACTTTCACTGTTTGAGTTTCCGCTCGCGGCCGTCTTGCCAGTCAACAGGTGTCGATCTCCGAATGCGAGGATGGATAGCTCCTAAAGCATATTTCCATATAAATGCACGGCCAATTCGTTGTTTTGTCGCAAGTGAAAAACAATATTAACCTTCTAGTTGTAAAAAGAACCTCATATAAGCCTAATATTTCGTCCTATGCAGTCCATTCATTCGCACTCGGAGATCGACACCTCTTGACTGGCAAGACGGCCGCGAGCGGAAACTCAAACAGTGAAAGTGAGTTGTTCAAAAACTTTCTTTTTAGTAAACTTTGTGTACACAATGTTCTCAATGCTCGAGTTCATGTGTAGAGACCCAGGCGATACTTCGAGCAAAGTTTCATGGTGTGTCGAGCCTTCTTAGTGTTGTAAAAATATCAATTTTGATGCACTCAAATTTATGCCCCTAGTATTCCCATTCACCGGCCACTGACCACAAAACTAAATCACGGTCAATCTCAAAAACGGCTTGTTTATCGTAATTATGCTTTTAGATATATGTTTGTCTCGTTTACAGTAAAAAAAAAACAGCCCAGGTTGCATTTTGGCAATAGTTATCCTTTAAATTGTCATAACATTTCACAATATTACCATTTTTACTGTATTTTTTTATCATGAACGCAGCCTTGATTAGCACAAGAAACTTCCCTCAAGAAAATTATCTTACTGACCCAAACCTGATTAAATGAAGATGCACAGTCAGATTATTTATGTGGTATAAAGCACAGTTTTTGGGTGTAATGATGTTGTTCAGTACCTGGTACTGGGGCATCAGCGCCAGGTGGTTGGTCTGACTATTGTCAAATGTTAAGACATCAAACATTCCTACACAGTTGACTCGTAACCTATAGAGAAACAACAAACATTTAGCAGTGTTTGTGAGTGCATGTCTGGTTATGTGCGCATGCACTGCTGTGAGAAGCTGATAAACAGGCAGTATATAATAAAGGAAGAGCAAAAACAATCTAAAAGTGTACTTCTCCATTCACTATTTATGGCTAGAAAATAAGGGGCCCACAGAACCGAGGTTTGACTGTGCTGTTGGTTAACTACAGCTAACTCTCAAGAAGATTCTACAAGAACTGTACTTTGTCTTTAGTTAATTTACCAGTTATTGTTTGCACAGTTGGGTAGTAGTTAAAAAGCAAGCAAAAATTTGCTTCGAAGTGAAAAACATTAGTTGATTGGGTATAAAATGTTTTTAAATCAATAATGCTCTGCAGTAACATGAATGTAGATCTGGTTTAAATGTGCAAGATGCATGTGGCTGTACCGTGTCTTTCCAGTGATGAGGATCTTACTAGGGTCCATGACCCTGCAAGCCAGCCCAGCCGTGTGAATGGTGCGCAGTGCCGAGCTCAGCTGGACAATGTAGGCCCATATCAGAGACTCCGGTAACAGGCCCGCATGCTGCCGTGGAGGAGGGAGCTCATGCTGCCCTGATGGAAAAAAACTGAAAGTTATTTCTCAAAACAGAAAATAAGTAAATAAAATTAAAACACAATGCCTAAAGCATACTGTGATATGGTAGCTGACATGCTGGTATTAATTAAAACTTTATATCAGTGTATATTTTTTAGATGTTTTGACTGGTTATTATATTATGTTGCTGTATTTTGTCCCATCCTGACAACAAACACACGTTTCACGGTTTGAGACTCCACTGTGGTTTCTGCAGCCGTATGCGCTGCAGCTGTGTATAGCTAAACATCATCCCTGGGTTTTGCTTCCTCTGTCAGCCTTGAGCTTGCAGGTACTGAACCACCTGAGGCGGGATCAGTTTCAACCACTTCTTCCTCTTTCCTCGCTACACATTCGCGAAGACGCAACTGCCACCAAACACTTGACATGCTCTGTATCTAACGGCTGTATTCTCACATACAAACAGAAACAGCAGAGCAAGAAACAACTCACCCCACTTTCTCTTTGTGAAATACGAATCCGCTGCCGGATCGTTGAAGTGCCTGCTGAACATGGTCTCCGCCCCCGCATGGAAGTCATAGGAAAATACCAGTGCTGTGAAGGATAAATGTGACCATATATGAAAAGACTCCAAAAGGGTCAATGACACAAGCATTCATGATATTGAAAGCTTTTAATAAATCTAGATCAAAACACATTCTTAAAAATGGACGCCCGAAGCACAAATGGCACTATATAACTTTTACCATTTTAAACAAATATTAGTAAGAAATTAACACTGTTTAATAAATTAAGCATTTTTGCTAAAAGATTTTTGAAGAAATAAAACATTTAACAATACAAATTTTTTCTTTAAGAAAAGCTGTTTCTTCAGAAATTCATTGTTAAAAATGTGCCTCAGAGCAGGGGTGTTAAGAGGTATGTTTTTTTAGTTTGAATAAATTAATAGATAAGACAAAAAGGGCAATATGACCAAAATCTTATTATGATGAGTCATAGATATATTTGCTTTAAATAAAGTCTTTATGATATCAAAATATTTGATATCATAGAAATTTCATAATTCTTTTCACCAGTATCAATATCACAAAAAACACTAAAATACTAAAAATTAAGCTCACTGAAGACAAGTGAATAGTCAGTAATTAAATAAGAGTAAAAAACAAGCAATAAGACAAAAAACAACAGTAGAACAAATAAGAAATGCTACATACACTGTATAAGGTAATCAAATGTATAAAAACACAGCATTTTTTTATACATCTGATTACTTTATACAATTCTTCACTGTCTAAATAAAATATCCATTTCTTTTTATTAAAAAGTTACAAAAGTGATTTAGTCAAGAGCAGTAAGAGATTTACTCTTTTTTTGTTGTTTGATTAACATGAATGACAGACTGAAGAATATTAGACTGCTGTCACTTTAAGAGCTGCCCAGATCCAATTTACTGTTTGCATGCGTTTTCTTTCTCAGCTGTTTGGTTTCATATAAGAACTAAATGACTGTGCCTTGTAAAATTAGTTCAGTATCACTGCTAATTGTGTTTAAACTAATCACTTATTGAACTAATCAACTAATCACTCAAATTACTTGTTTTTAAGCCACAATGTTAATAAACGATGGCAAACTACACGTTTTTATGACCACGTAGCACAGCAACGTCACATGAGCGTGTAACTGCGATCAAGAAGATAGTCCAAAATCTCTACCCATTGACATTTCTATTTCAAATTTTTACCAGTGTAATGCCCACACATTAAAAAAAAAGGAAATGTATTCGTACAGTGGTCTCCAAACGCTTTGGTGGTGAAGACCTCTCGAAGGGTCACAGTATTGGAGTGCTGAATCTTCTTCCACATGTCTACCAGCATCATACACTTGGTGTTGACCAGCCTGAAGCCTGTGAATGCACACAAAAACAGTTTTACAGTTACCCACATGGGTATTAAAACAATTAACTATGACACAATGTGTCATTGTGCTGTCAAGATGCAGAGACTGTTTATTGTTTTAGTTCTCCAATTTTGAGATATATTTGACCCTGGACCACAAAACCAGTCTTAAATAGCGCAGGTATGTTTGTCGCAATAGCCAACAATACATTGTATGGGTCAAAATTATCCATTTTTCTTTTATGCCAGAAATCATTAGGATATCAAGTTCATGTTCCATAAAGATATTTTATAAATTTCCTACCCAAAGTATTTTAAAATTTAATTTTTGGATTAGTAATATGCATTTTTAGATTTTTTTTGCACCCTCAGATTATAGATTTTTAAATAGTTGTATCTAGGCCAAATATTGTCCTATCCTAACAAACCATACATCAATGGAAAGCTCATTTATTTATTTAAAAACTTGGCCCTTATAACTGGTTTTGTGGTCTCCACTGATATATTAGATCTAGGTACTTTCATTAGCATAAGCACTTTAAAAACTGCAACAGTGATGTAAACTTCCTACAGGAAGAGCTGTACATACAAATACCTAAAATGCCTCACCATGTATCCTCCTGAGGCAGTAAGGCAGGTCATCTTTGCTGTTGACTGCCTTGTAACAGGAAGTGATGTAACTGAAGTTGCTGGTTTTCTGAAGACGGTTTGGTGGGGGAAGGGGTTCCAGGGGAAAGAGGCTGTGGTAGCTGTCTACCTCAGATGGCATTCCTGGAGGGATGGAACAGACAACTTTAATTATACAACATACCTTTGCACCACATATGCACCAAAATAAACACTTGAAGAATATACACAAAGGTGGATAACTATGTAAATGCTTTTCAACCAATTAAAAAAGGCAGACAGACAAAGGATGTGGTTTTCTACTCAGACAGCAGGTGAATCCATGTGCACTGACCACAAAACAGACATTATAACTGAACAGCGGCCGTGTTGTCCATTGAAGCCAAAACACTGTTGACATCTCATGCCATCACAAGACAGACCACATCCTTACCTGGGTTCTCAGACTGATCTATCTGTGCCATTGTTATCAAATGCCTGTTAATCAGCTCCTACAAACAAAACAAACCAGACATTGTTACAATAATTAAGTGAAAAAAGACAAATCAACAACCAATTTGGCTAACAGAAATAGCAGGTTACCTGTCGGAGTTCGTCAGCCATAAAAAAGGATGGCGCATTGGCTTTTGGCTGCATGTATGCCACATGAGGTGCCGTTTGCGGATACATGTGATATGTTGGGAACACCTGAAAATGTCAAAAGCGCATTGGATATTGTAGGTAATTCAGGTAAGGCAATAACAGCATACAGCAGTCTGATTTACATGGACCATACCATTCCGGCTAAGGGGGCAGGGGTGTTGTCGGTATAGAAATAGGTTGTCCCGCCCACAGTCTCCTTCTGAATTATGTGGGCTCCGCCTCCCTGATCAGACGCAGTGGTGGGCACCATGTAATTGGCTGGGTTAGGGTTGGGGTTAGGTGTGTGACTGCGCCGCCGTGGGGCTGGGGAGGTGTGAGGGGTGATTTTGGGGGAGTGAAGAGGAGATGACCCAGCAGAGAGTGACATACCTGTCCAAGAAACCACACATTAAAGCCTAAGTAAACACAAAGTATGTTCACAACTTAAAAGATCACACATTAAAAAACTGATTAAAAATATTAAGCATTAGAAAAGACAAAATGGCGGAACACCAGGTGGTACATTCTGGGAGCGAGTCACTGACCAGGTGCAAGCGCAGCCGCCGTGGAGCTGCTCAAGCCGGGATGAGGGAAGATGGGGGAGGTGAATGCTGGCACGGTCGTCTGAGACATGGAGGTCATCCGTGGGGCCCCTTTTGGGACAAACTCACTGGCTGCAGGGTTAGGAGCCTAAAAAAGAAGGGCATATACAAATAGAACCATAATGTTTTCACTCTAATTCCTTTAAGAAAGTAAAGTTGGGAATCTGCAAAGTAGGGCTGGACAATATATCGAACGATATTGTGAGGCGCGTTTAGTCAATGAAGCCGGTACTTTGATTAGTAGTAAATCTCCATCACGTGCGTTCCGCTCAGGTTTCGATATTTAGTGTGATATGGTGTAGCTTGTCAGAGATTTACGTCTCTGTGTATTAATTGCTGCTCCAGCGGAACCTGAGCGGAACGCACGTGATGGAGATTCACTACTAATCAAAGTACCGGCTTCATTGACTAAACGCGCCTCACAATATCGTTCGATATATTGTCCAGCCCTACTGCAAAGT
>NC_133384.1:21486896-21647717 GCF_049309525.1 Garra rufa | reverse complement strand
CACCACTGACCCTTACAAGATCCACCTCTATGGGTGAGCATCCATTATAAAACACTCACAAGACATTCATTTTGACAACTATGCAAATATTTTGAAATTTCACACAAAAATACTATGGATCAGAGCCCCGAAAGCATGACTAGTTCATGAATCAACAGCGGACTTATGCGTGCCTAGACTCCGATATGCAAGAGTGTCATTGTTACTATTACTCTGATCGTCTTTACTTTTACATTAGTGCGAGGGTTTGTTTCATGCAGTCAAGAGATGAAGTAGAGACCCGTTTTTCCGCGGGGGTATAGGTTACTTTTATGTGGGCTTTTGCTGGTGGGAGTGGGACAAAATAACATACATTTCTGCAGGAGCGGGACAAAAAAATCAGTCCCTTGCAGGTCTCTGATGATGTTTGCGTGCCGCGGTTGAAAGTTTTGAGCCGCCGTTCAGTCTGTATGCGATGAGGCTTGCTGCGCCGAGTCCAAAGCAATCAATCACAGAACACGAAAGAGGCCGTGCTTTGACCATTTTAGGATAAAATTTAAGTTAATTTTAAGCCATCTCGCGGGCCACCGGTTGAGAATCCCTGCTCTATGTGACTTTCTGGACACGCCGCGGTCTCTGTAGTGTTGTGATAGGCTACATCATTCACGCAGCAGTGAAGGGGAGACGTGCTTGCGAAACAGTTCAGAGGGAGAAAACAATCTAACAATATTTTTCCACTTTCTAAATAATAAAAGTATGTATGTCTACTAATAATTATAAAGAAATAAATCGGGATTTACCGATGCAGATATGTTGGAAACGATGCATCGCGATACAAATGCCAATTTGTATCCGATGCGCACTTTTTAAACCGATGCATCGCATCGTTAACGTTTTAAACCGATGCACCGAGTGAATCGGGGAATCTTCCCATCCCTAATATATATATATGTATGTATTAGGGATGGGAAGATTCCCCGATTCACTCGGTGCATACTCATATGTGTTGACTCATATCAACAGATATAGTATGTATTTGCTGTATTTTTCATTTGTATGTTCATTTTATGATGGATACAAACAGTAGATATTCGGTCAGTCCAGTTCAAATGGACAGGTTTAGTGAGTGGTATTTTGGCATCTCCCTGTTGTTCTGTTTGGCAGGTTCACTTACTTTAGAAAAAGTTGTTTAGAATGTCTGAATTAAAGAATTCAGGAGCTTTAAATCTGTCTAATATATATATATATATATATATATATATATATATATACATAATCAAAAAGTCTTGGTTTTACTTGGTTAATAAATAATCAAACTCATTCACTGGCACCGCATCCTCTTTCACATCATCACATAAACTTGATCTAATTAGTTAGTGCTGAATTATCGCATCGTATCGTGATATGGGTGTGAATCGTATCGTATTGCATCGCAATATGTCACAAATGTATCGTTAATATATCGGATCGGATACTTTGTATCGAGATGCGTATCGGATCGGCATTATACCTTAGATGCCCAACCCTAATATATATATATATATATATATATATATATATATATATATATATATATATATATATACATAATCAAAAAGTCTTGGTTTTACTTGGTTAATAAATAATCAAACTCATTCACTGGCACCGCATCCTCTTTCACATCATCACATAAACTTGATCTAATTAGTTAGTGCTGAATTATCGCATCGTATCGTGATATGGGTGTGAATCGTATCGTATTGCATCGCAATATGTCACAAATGTATCGTTAATATATCGGATCGGATACTTTGTATCGAGATGCGTATCGGATCGGCATTATACCTTAGATGCCCAACCCTATATATATATATATATATATATATATATATATATATATATATATATATTAGTATATATATAGACTAAATGTCAACATGCATGAATTCATCTCACTTGAAAAAAAATCAGTATTTCTCAAAATGAATAAAGACAGAGAAATGCAAACTCAGAATATGACGCAAACCTGCAATGATTAAATGTTAAATAACACAAATATGCTTTATATCCCATTTTATTAACCAGTGTTTTTGCTGCTGACCTATAATGATTCAATTCAACCATTCTAATAAGCAAAAATTACTTTAGATTGATTAAAATGTGTGCTTCATTTCTTTTATTGCTGATGAGTGTTGAACTTCCTTCTCTTACAGTTGTATTGTACCAATGTGAATTTACTTTTCCTTCAGCCTAAGGCTTATTCATTTCCCCTTTTTTTTTTTGTTGTGAAAGGGCTTTTACATTTGCTAAAAATATAACTTTTTATATTAAACACAAAGAAGCATGCCCTGCCCAGATTTAAAAAGTAACGCTAAAGAAAAAACAAAAGTATGTAATGCATTACTTTCCATAAAAAGTAACTAAGTAACGTAATTAGTTACTTTTTAGGGAGTAACGCAATATTGTAATGCAAAAGTAACTTTCCCCAGCACTGCTTAAAGTGTCTTGAAGGCTGCTTTCGGTGGGTTTATGAGCACTGAATGGCCACTGACGCCCTGGAACTCACATCTCCAAAAACATTGAAGCAACTTTTCAAATAGACCAGATGTTATCTTTTTTAAAGGAGTAGTTCACTTTCAGAACAAAAAATTACAGATAATTTACTCACCCCCTTGTCATCCAAGATGTTCATGTCTTTCTTTCTTCAGTCGTAAAGAAATTATGTTTTTTGAGGAAAACATTTCAGGATTTTTCTAGTGGACTTCTATGGTGTCTCTGAGTTTGAACTTCCAATGCAGCTTCAAAGGGCTCTAAACGATCCCAGCCGAGGAAGAAGGGTCTTATCTAGCAAACGATTGGTTATTTTCTAAAAACATTTACAATTTATATACTTTTTAATCTCTACACAGAGTACACACAGAGCTAGACAAGACAAGCATTTGAGGTTAAAAAGTATATAAAAATTGTATAGTTTACAATTTTTATAGGCTGTTATAGTTTAGAGCCCTTTGAAGCTGCATTTTGGAAGTTCGTATTCGGGGGCACCATAGAAGTCCATTATATGGAAAGAAATCCTGAAATGTTTTCCTCAAAAAACATAATTTCCCTACGACTGAAGAAAGAAAGACATGAATATCTTGGATGACAAGGGGTGAGTACATTATCTGTAAATTTTTGTTCTGAAAGTGAACTACTCCTTTAACAAACCATATTTAAAGTATGAACAAGTGCATTCTCACCTAAAAACTGACAACACCGACAATTTCTCGCTGTGAGAAGTGATACAAATGGTGAAACGTTGGAATTCCTTTATTGCTATAATATAGCACTCCTCTCAGCCAATCAGATTAGAGGACCAGAAAGAACTGTTGTATATATATATAAAAAAATACATATATGTTTGTGTGTAAATGTATTTTTTTTAATTATGATTATCATTATTTTTGAAAAACTCTCTGATATTGGCTGAATGTTATGCCAGAATTGTCTTTTTTCGTCCCAGAAACTTAACTAAGTCTACTTGCCAAAACACAAAGTCGTCTTCTTTTAATTCCTCTCCGACTAATACCCAACCTGAGGCAACCTGAGCATTTGTGTCATATGCTGAAGCGACTGTCTTTGTGCCATATTAAGAAGTGATGTTTGTGTCATGCGCTGAAGTGAAAGTCTTTGCGCCTTTGTTCGCTGTCCATCCTATTTCATGATCAGACAAGGGTCGGAGAAGAAGCTGTTATGCCTTCGCACGATGCGTCCAGGAAAACGGCTTTTGGTGGGTAAGTCGGACAAAACACTTGTTACTTTTGGACCACTGAACTGGTGACAAACAGCAATATCTAGTTCATTTAAGCTGTCTGGAGCGCATTTGAATGGATTTTATGTGCATATTTGTGCTGGTTTGTAAGTTATACAATTTAATTTATTAAACCATAGTTGTTTTTAGTTTCGTTCAGTTGTTTTTCTCTCATGTCTGAATTCTAATCTTGTATCGAAGTGTTACTCGTGCTACACTGGAGTGCTAGCGGCAGCGCGGTGACGGACGGTTCAACTGAGACTCATCCTCAATGTGACACTGATGGATCGGTAAAGTCCTTCTTTTGAACCCCTCACTGGCTCAGTACAGCTTTCTGCCGTAGTTCTCAAGCTCATTTCAAGCAGATATTTTAGCTTCACCCACTTATGCCACAGGGCTGAGGTTAGAGATTCCTGAAGATGAACTATTCACCATAAGATTTGCCTCAGTGAATTTTAAGGTTAGCCTAATTTGAATGTAGGCACATGGATGCATTTTTAATTTATGAAAGGTCATTGTAGCCACTTTTTGTAAGGTTTAAACATAATAAACATTAAATTCTTTACTGTAGAAATTGATAGTAACAGGGTTGTTAATTTTATAAAATACATCGTGATTTAAAAAGGAAATTTGTCCTTAAAGAGTTGATGCTGCTGCTAATGTGATCACTGTAAAATGGTTCTCTAGTTGAAAGAAAATATTGTTTACTGTTTCATCAGAAAATATATTTAATAACAGTAAATAGGAATTCATTCTTAAAGTTGATAGTTATAGACTATGTTAATATTGTCGCTATATGCTAAACGTATTTAAACACCTTTTTAGTTGAATTGACTTTGCAATAGCTTGCGTTTCTTCTAATTATTTAACAATATTCTGTAAGAGGGGACATTAGGTCTTTTCTTACTTTGCATCCAAGGCTTAACCAGTTTTTAACACCACTAAAAATAAAAGCAGAACTGATGATTTTACAGAAATTGCTGTAATAACCGCAGAGATTGTGTTTTAGTGTTACTGTCAAGCTATATTTGCTATTTTGATGAATAACGTCAGTGCACTTGTTCGTTTTTTTAGATTGTAAGATGCACATTGGGAGAGACTCATTTGATGAGTTCTGACCCAATTAAACTGGATTTCACTGAAGGACAAACTGTGGAAATTTACAGCGCGTGCCAACAAAACAGCTCAGATGGGCTTAAATGTCTTTGTCACCAACGGTTTGTATCTGTCAGATACATATATATTTAAAATGATCATTTCAAATGATATTTCTAAATAAATAATTGATTATAATCATTTACATGCATTCCTACAGGATACATTCATCTACGCATGCATTACAGCACACTGAGAGATTTGGAAGTGGACCATACACTGTAATCTGTGGCAATTATAGTGTTTCAGTTGTTCTATCACCACAAAGTAAGTCGAACACAAACATAAAATGGAGGACATATATTTATATTGATACTAAACAACATTTGAGTTGTTCAGTTTTATTTCATTTAGGATGTTTCTTTGTTGTTTCCGCAGGGAGGCCGTCAGTTCCAGTGCTCAAAGCTATCACAAAAGCAAGTTCTACAAATATAGCTCACTTAGTGTGTACTTCTGAGGGGAACCCAAAACCAACCATCAGGTGGTATGGCAACAGGTAATGTGATGTTATGGCCTGCTTCCACTGCTTCTGAACGGATGGTTCCTTGTTAGGAGAATTTATCACATGCCGCTGTAACTGTACGTCTTGTTTGCTTTCCTTTTAGCAATACTCCAGAGGAGAACATGAAAAATGAGTGGTATAAGACAGGGAGCATTGTAATGAGTCATAGCGATCATCCTGATAGTTCAAATATAAAGTGCTGTGCCAGTAATTCGCTGGGAGAAGAATGTACTGGGATTCATAATTTCGGTATGTAATGTGTTTACATGATTGTTTTATCACTACCATTTTGAAGTTTGAGGTCGGTACAATTTTTGTGTCAGTGCAAGTGTTTGAACGTCTCTGAGGTTTGTTAGAGCTCCATTTATCTGATCAAAAATCAGCAGCCGTTACTGAAAATCTTTCAGAAATTTGAAATTCTGATTTGCTGCTCAAGAAACATTTCTTATTATTATTATCAATGTTGACAACACATGTGCTGCTTTAATATTTTTGGAAACCACAATACATTCATCAGGATTCCTTGAGAAATGAAAAGGTGATGTTTATTTGAAATATAATTTGTAACATTATAAATGTCTTTACTGTAACAGTTTAAAGCATCCAAGCTGAATCAAAGTATTAATGTTTTTAAAAAAATCTTACTGACCCCAAACTTTTCAATGGTAGTGTACATGTGTGAAAACTCTGTCTTTGTGGTCTGTGGGTCATGAGACAAGAAAAGATTGTTTAAATTTTTAAAGTAAATACTTACTATGAAACCTGAAGTTAAACGCTTTTCACATATTAACTTTCTTATATAAGGAGCAGATGAATAATGCTGTTTATATATATATATATATATATATGATAATAACCCAAGTGCACAGCTATGCAGTCCTTGTTCAGTTTTTGAACAGTAAGATTTTTTAATGTTTTTTTAAGAAGTCTCTTCTGCTCACAAAGTCTGCATTTATTTGATCCAAAGTACAGCAAAAACTGTACAATTTTGAAATATTTTTCCTATTTAAAAAAACTGTTTTCTATTTGAATATATATAAAAATGTAATTTGTTCCTGTGATTTCAAAGCTGATTTTTTTAGCATTATTACTTCAGTTTTCAGTGTTACATGATTTTTCAGAAATCATTCCAATATTCTGATTTTCTGCTCAACAAAACATTTATTATTGTTATTATTATGTTGAAAACAGCTGAGTAGAATTTTTTCGGGTTTCTTTGACATATAGAAAGTTCAGAAGAACAGCGTGTATCTGAAATAGAAATCTTTTGAAACATTATAAATGTCTTTATCATCACATCTATCAATAGTGGAAAATGTTACAAAAGCTTTTTATTTCAGATAAATGCTGATCTTTGGCTCTTTCTAATCATCAAAGAATCCTGAAAAAAACGTTAAGTACTGTTATTGATAATAATAATAATAATAATAATAATAATAATAAATGTTTCTTGAACAGCAAATTAGCATATTAGAATGATTTCTGAAGAATCATGTGGCACTAAAGACTGGAGCAATGATGCAGAAAATCATAGGAATGAATTACATTTTAAAATATATTCAAATAGAAAACAGATATTTAAAATAGTCAAAATATTTCACTGCTTTTGCTGTACTTCGGATCAAATAAATGCAGGCTTGGTGAGCATAAGAGGCTTCTTTAAAAAACAAAAAAATCTTACTGTTCAAAAACTTTTGACTGGTAGTGTATTAACAAATGACTCCTACCTCAAACTTATAAACTTTAGATACTGAGTATATTGCAATATTATAATATCTACCACAGTGATAACAAACAAGTTTAACTTCCTAGGAACATTTCTGCCATGTTTGACAGCAAATATTATTTAGATGATATAGGATGTGGGTTATGGTTTTGGTTTTAACATGTAAACCTTCTGCGAATTGTGTTGGTTATCCTTCAGATCTGAATATGAACATGGATGAGCCAAAGGCCCAGACAATTTTCCTGAAATCTGGTCAGTCTCTGCTACTCCGATGCACCATGGATTCTATGGACATCCCTGAACTGAGATGGCACTTCAATAACACTGCAGTAAGATGTGGATGCTAACCATAAACTAAATATTAAATCAAAGTTTCAATGTGTTAACCATTTGCTGTTTTTATTAATTTTTTTCCCTGCCCTTAATTCAGGTCAAGGGAATCACATCAGTATATTTTACAGACTGGTCAGAATACTTCTTTATCGAATCAGTGAACGTGACACATAGCGGGGAGTATATGTGCATGTCTAAAGAAAACCCCCCTAAAAACAACCAAACTAGAAAAACTTATCTCAAGGTCTTTGGTAAGTAAAACAATTGCCCTTTCTAATAAAAATGTTCTTTAATCTATGGTTTTCAAATAGAAAACACTGCTTCGGATGTCAGTTCTAATATATGACATAGTGACATTTTTGCCCCTCTATTGGTGATCCTTCCTTTACAGAAAATGACAAAATCGACATATTGCTGTTGAATGAGAACAACAGCATACTAGCACGCGATAAGGCACGCTTCTGCTTCCAGGCTGTGGTGTTCTCCTACCCCAAAGCCCAGTGTCACTGGATTACACCAAATCGAACCGAAATACAGTGCGGAGAGACTCATTACCAAAATTTCAACAGGTATTTACCTTATACTATCCATTTCAATGTGAATGATAGAGTGTGTTGTTGTGTTTGCTTATTTTGTTGATTCTCTCCTTAGTGTATTCACGCTGTGTGACCCTGAACCAGGCCAATATCAAATGAAGCTAAAGACTCCGCAATATAGTGTCATAAGGAATATGTCTCTCTGCCTTTCAGGTGAGTGCTCATAAACATTTTGACTGAACAATAAAGAGATGTTATAAGTATAAGTGAAATAACTTTATATGCAATGCTTTTTCCAGACAATCCTAATATAACAATACAATTACATGAACATTCAAACATCGTTTCTTGCGGGACTCAAAGCACCTTAAATGTGACTGCATCCTGGATGATCTGCCCAACAAATACTAAGTAAGTGGCAGCGATAAAAAAAAACTGCATAAAATGCATGCTGATTTATTAAACTATGCATTTGTATATTTTTGCAGTTGCAATGATCATAAAGGCTGGAAAGAGATACCTGTTGCCAAGCCCAACGTGATGGATTCAGATCAGTTCTGTCAGAAAAAAATTCACTTCACCAGACGATTGAACAGCGAGGACCATCTTATCAAATGCTGCATCACTAACAAAGCAGGGACTGAGTGTAGTGAACCAAAAGAGCATCGAACAAGTGAGTCTAAACTCTAAATTGAACACATAATCTTAGCTATCTTACAAAATTTTAATAAAGATTTCTTAACTCTTTACACTACCTTATAAAGATTATCAAGGACAAATTAAATTAATCAAAAGTGACAGTAAAGTGTTTTACACTGTTACCAAAGAACTTTCTATTCATCCTAAAAAAATAAAAATCCTCAGATATAGTTGATACTGTTTTCAACATTGATGACAATAATAAGAAATGTTTGATGAGCAGTAGAAAAGCTAATCAGAATGATTTCTGAAGGATCACGTGACACTGAAAACTGTAGTAATGATGATAAAAAAATAGACTTTGCCAGAAAACATTTATATAAATTTGTAATAACATTTCACAATATTACTGTATTTTTTTTATCAAATATATCCAGCCTTGTGAGCATAACTTTTAGAACCATTTTAGACACTTTCAGAAACAAAAATCTTCAACAATCTTACCAACCCCAAACTTTTGAACTTGTAGTCAAGGACTAATATGTGAACTATTCCCCTCATATTTACATATTTCTATATGTAAATATGTGGGAAATATTTTAAAACCACACAGTGAGAAACAGAATTAAATATAGCATGTTACAAAAAAAGACCCAGCTTTTATTTATAGCAGTCTTTACAGCTTTGAACATGTGTTTTTATGAATCAGATATCACACATATCTGCCAGTGTTAGTTTAGAAATCAACCCTAATTTTCTTTTCAAATATGTTTAACACTGAACTCGACTGCTGGAATTGATCTAAATTAGTTTTTTGCCTGCTTTTTCCCTTTCAGATTTCCTCAGTATTGATTATGTGATTTGTTTCCTGGTCATCGTGATTCTCCTCGTGATCATCTTTGCCTTAATAATTTTCATCAGAGTTAAGGTAAACCTGTATCTAGAAGCATTTAGAATCATAGATCTTACCTCTTTAAACACATACTCTCTTTGATTCCTTTGTTACAGAAGCCTGGATACCAGTGTCAGATCCAGATGATTCAGATGATCGGACCAAACGACAATGACTACGTATACATTGATTTCAGGGAGTTTAAGTATGACCTGAAATGGGAATTTCCACGAGAAAATCTTGAGCTTGGTAAAGATCACCAGGAACTTTCTTTAGACTTGCTATATATAACTTATTTAGTCTTACGAATTTGTTTGTGTACTTTCCAAAGGGAATGAGCTGGGATCTGGAGCTTTTGGGATGGTTGTGCAGGCTACAGCATATGGGATCAGCAAACCAGGAGTGTCTATTCAGGTAGCAGTGAAAATGTTAAAAGGTAAGTAATAATACAGTTGAAGTCAAAAGTTTACATACACCCTGTAGAATCTGCAAAATGTTAATTATTTTAGCAAAATAAGAACAGGTAAACTGCCACAAATTCTTTGGTTTTTCAGCATTTTTGTGTATTTGAACTGTTTTCAACAATGACTGATTTTGAGATCCATCTTTTCACACTGAGGACAACTGAGAGACTCATATGCAACTATCACAGAAGGTTCAAACACTCACTAAAGCTTCAGACGGAAACACAATGCATTAAGAGGGGGGTGAAAACTTTTTGAATTTGAAGATTAGAGTAAATTTAACTTATTTTGTCTTCTGGAAAGCATGTAAGTATCTTCTGTAGCTTCTGAAGGGCAGTACTAAATGTAAAAAATATGATATTTAGGCAAAATAAGAAAAATGTACCCATTTTCATTCTGTTCAAAAGTTTTCACCCCCAGTTCTTAATGCGTCGTGTTTCCTTCTAAAGCATTAGTGAGCATTTGAACCTTCTGTAATAGATGCATATGAGCCCCTCAGTTGTCCTCAGTGTGAAAAGATGGATTTTAAAATCATACAGTCATTGTTGGAAATGATGGGAATGATGGTAAACATGTGCTTTGTTATGGTTCATTTATGGATTAAACAGATAAGCACCAGGCAGTCGAAAAGGAAGCTCTGATGTCTGAACTGAAAATGCTGACTCATATTGGACACCATGAAAACATTGTCAACTTGCTCGGAGCGTGTACAGGCTCAGGTAAGATTTGAAGAAGTCATTTCTAAATCATATCCTCTGAGGGAGACACCTATATATAGAGCAGGATTTTCAGCAGTGTTGGTTCGGTAGTATTTTTTTCAATCATTATTCACATAAAAAGTCTTTGAAAATCATTAAGAAAGGCTGTGTACCTAACGACTTTAGCGAGGGAAAGAACTACAATCCCATGAAGCATTATAAATGAAGTAATCCAATTAAAAACAATATAATATAAAACTGTTCAATTAAAGTTGTTTATTATATCTATAGAAACAATGTATTAACTGTATCCATATTAATTTATCTATAGTAAAAGTGTATTGCAAACAAAGCATATATTTAAATATTATTGCATCATGGGTAATGTAGTTTTTCCACAACAAATTGCTCTGTTGAATGCAATTTATTTTAAAAATACACTATAAGTCAAAAGTTTCTGAACAGTAAGATTTTTATAGTTTTTTTTATTTTAAGTCTCATCTACTCACCAAGCCTGCATTTCTTTGATCCAAAATACAGTCCAATTTTGAAATATTTTTACTATTTAAAATAACTTTTTTCAATTGCAATATATTTTAAAATGTAATTTATTCCTGTTTTTTTTTTTTTTGCAGGTCCTACTTACCTGATATTCCAGTACTGCTGTAACGGAGATCTCTTGAACTACCTGAAGGGCAACAGGGAGCGTTTTCACAAATATCTGACGGATGCTTTCAACAGGGACAGATTCAGGGGCCTCTACCACAACTTTCAGCAGAAGAGAAACTCAAGGTTTGCATAAATGTCCACCAAGCAGTGAATTACAGTGGTGGCCTTTTCAACGAAGCAAAAAAAAAAAAAAAACCAGAGCGGAAGAGAAGGAAATGAATATATTGTGCTGAAGGGGAACCGTAAATCTAGAGATGTACATAAATGAATAAATGGTCATACAGTTACTGTAAATGACTGTGTGCTTCTCTCCTTGTTGCACTTCCACAGTGGGTATATTGAGCCTGATAATAACCAATATGTACACATGATTCCTGCAATCAAAGGACAAGAGAACGAGGCGCTTCTCAGTCCCAGCTTCAGCTCAGTGTCTACTGTTGAGGGTAGGTGGAGAATATCTGTGTCTATTTATTATTCACATTCACTTGGTTTCACATATTAAATCATACATGCATCCAATCATAAAATATCAAGCAAATATGTAATTGCAGAATGTCCATAATTGTATGTTATTTCTAACAATGAATAATAATTTGTAAAATAAATAATAAAACGAATTGTTTGTTTATGTGAACTCTGTAAAGAAATTCTTGAATGTGAAGACAAACGCCAAGAAGAGGAACTTCAGAGTCTCACCTATGATGATCTTCTGAGTTTCTCTTTTCAAGTTGCAAAGGGCATGGAGTTCCTGTCCTCTAAAAATGTGAGCTTAACTTTCTGATCATGATACTTTTACTTCCTTTCATTTAACAGAGATACAACTAAGAACTTTATTAACTTATTTTTACACTTTTTTTCTCCCTAATACTATCTCTGAATACTACATGAGCATGACCACACAGAGTAGCTTCTGTACACTTTCTACAGTGAATCATTTTAGACATATATGGATTATTAGTAGTGCTGGGCAGTTTGACCAAAAATCTGTATGTGAACCCTGGGTATTATGACTTGTTATATAACGTTAATGATGACTCTTACTAAAATATGCGCCATTATCATCATTCAATGACAGGAAATGGCTGCAGTCAGTGAGCTACTGCCACTAACTGTTGCTATTTTTGCTACAACACAACTCAGAAAATACTGACACAATGCCACATTGTGCAGCTTTTTGGTTGTAATTTTGAGTCGGAAGGCAACAAGAAAAGCGATGTAAGTCTTCATTGCTTTCCTAGTGAAGAAGAGGAGCAATGAATGGGAAGATGCCTGTAGACTAATAAGACTAAAGACTAGACTAGAAAGACCTGCGTCTTTGTTCTCTCCACTTTAGCCCTGATGTCTTTGAGGCTTTTAGTAGACCACAGCTACTGAAAAAGCTTACAAACAGCAGAGACAAGAAACGTTAGATGCCATCGTGGCAGGATGTAAACATTCAGAAGCTTGTCATGACACCGCAGCCACTGAAGGAGTTTCTAAGTGTGGATTTCACTCAATATTCCGGGGGCGTTTAGACAGCTCTTTCAGTAGCTGTGGTCATAGTATTAGTAATTTATTTTCAGAGTTGTGTATTCTGAATTGTGTTGTGGTAAACAGGTAGCACCAGTAGCTCCCAGAGTGCAACCATTTCATGTCATAATGGCGCCCCCATAGTCCAAAATATGTAAATAAAAATTTAAAAAAATGTGGATTTTTTAAATAAAGTGAATTTTACATAGGGTTTCTACTACATATTTAAGTAAAAGACATAATTTACGTTATATTAAGCCATACATGTCATAATACCCAGGGTTTCCTTTAAGGAATGTGACCGTTTCACGGTTTATCACGTGTTTTCCTCTGACTGTGCCTGATATGAGTCAGAATGCATGAAACAGTTGCAGAACCACCATTTTAATTACAATCCAAGCAAACATGCAATGTAGCATCAGCAGTTTTGACATAAATGGTATTATATAATTTCAAAATTGAAAGCAAAAAACAGAATGCTCTGACTTTAGCTTTGTGAAATTTTGCTACATAAAACGGCACACAGGCCGAATGAGACTCGAATTCACTCTTTGACAACAGGTGGAAACCGCAACGATACAGTGCTGTAAACACATGTAGTTTGTAGTTTAAATACTACATTAATATGCATTAATATACCGAGGTAAGATGAAAAGAAAATGCCATCTAAAATCAGATCTGGGATATATTCATATGAAACCCCCAATTCAATATTTAGGATTTTCTTCCAATATTTTTCCCACAGTGAAGTGAGTTTGCTCTGCCTGCTACAGTATTTTTTCCTCTTTGCGTTCATCTTCAACGTCTCTGTTTTCTATTAAAGGCGGTTTACAGTTGGTTTATTTGCCCGACTATTTGTGTGTTATTAATAGTTTTAAAAGTTGAACAGTCATTAGGCAGAAATGTATGTAGTTAACAGGGATCCCCTCTCAATTTTAGACGCTGTCTACGTTGCTTAGGCACTTGTACCACCATTTTTTTAAAATTCATACAATGTGTGTAATCTGAACCGATGTATCGCCCAGTAGTAATATTAGAGTGCTTCATTTCTTGATTTGTTTTCTCATATTGTTATATAGCCAGTGTAAAAAAAAACTTCTGCCTACAGTGTATCCATAGGGACTTGGCTGCCAGAAATGTTTTGGTGACACATGGAAGACAGGTGAAGATCGGTGACTTTGGCCTTGCTAGAGACATTGAACATGATTCCAACTACGTTGTTAGAGGAAATGTAGGTATTCTGTAATAACCTTAATGTGACTGGTCGTTATTTAGCTGACTTGTAATTATAACTGATTACATGTTATTATTGCAGGTGCGTTTGCCTGTGAAGTGGATGGCTCCTGAAAGTATTTTCAAAGGGGTTTACACAATGCAGAGTGACGTCTGGGCTTATGGCATTCTGTTATGGGAAATCTTTTCTCTAGGTGTCTATCTCTCTTGTATTGAACCAAGAAAATTCCTATAAATCTGATTAAATTTATGATTAAATGTGAACATTTTGTTCTCACTATTAGGAGTCACCCCTTATCCTGGTATAACTGTGAACGACACATTTTACAGAATGATTGAAAGTGGATATCACATGGAGCAACCCTATTATGCAGAAGAAACTGTGTAAGTACCTCATATCCTCCTTATTTTTCAAAGTGTTAATGTAATGTGTTAGACTTCCGGTTTATACGCCGCCGTAGGGACAAAGTGCAGGAAACGGTTAAACTGTTTGCACTACAAGCCAATTTTCAAAATTAAGATAAGACATAAAAAAATGGTAAGACAAACCAGTATGCAATATCACGCAGCAAAACAAGAGGTTTTGTACAGCTAAAAACAGCTGGAAGCGGATGAGACCACTGTTGTGAGAAAAATAAGGTGGATATAGTATTTAAGAAAATACTTGAGGATAACATTTTAAACGTGTTTGCGTTTATTTAGTTACAAGGTAATGTGTCGCTGCTGGATGATTGATCCCAACGACCGGCCTTGTTTCTCCAAGCTTGTGGCTGTCATGGAAAAAGAGCTGGCTGCTTTGGAAGAGACGGTGACTTTTATGTGAAAAATGTTTTAAAAATAAGCTAAAGGTTGTTGGTGGATGCAAACTTACTGTGATATCTGTCTACAGCTGTATTACAACATTGGAGGATACTGCCACAATGACATAACATACCAGAATGCACCCGTGACCCCTGATGCAATATTGATGGAGAAAAAACAGGATGTCTTCCAGTCTGACACTGAGAATTCAGATGACAGCAAAGCTGTGGACAATCCTGGATCAGTAAGAACAGAACCTTTTGTTTGAACAAAGGAGTTTAAGACTTGCACTGGGAAAACATAATGCATAAATTGTGCTTCCATTAATAGCCACTTACTGGTCACATAGCATTTTTCATTTCTAAGAAAATGTGAAAGGAATTGGAATGAATAATTAATGTGCCTATTTTACCACCAGTAATGTGTTTAATTTTTAGTTATTAAGGCCTATTAACAAATTTGCTAACATACAGTATTTGAATTTTGTTTTGTGCAGGAAACTTCTTTAGGAACTTTAAAATATATACACTACCAGTCAAACGTTTTAGAACAGTACGATTTTCTCTTCTGTTCACCAAGCCTGCATTTATTTGATCCAAAGTACAGCAAAATCAGTACAATTTTGAAATATTTTTACTATTTAAAGTAATTGTAAAATGTCATTTATTCCTGTGATCGAAGCTAAATTTTTACTCAGTCTTCAGTGTCACACGATCCTTCAGAAATCATTCTAATATGCTGATTTGTTGTTCAAATTTTTATTATTATTATTATTATTATTAATATTTAAAACAGTTGAGTACATTTTTCAGGATTCTTTGATGAATAGAAAGATCCAAAGATCAGCATTTATCTGAAATAAAAAGCTTTTGTAACATACACTATACCTTTTTTGGGAAGAAATATTATAGAAATGAATACTTTTATTTAGCAAGGATGCTTTAAATTGATCAAAAGTAATGATAAAGACATTTATAATGTTACAAAATATTTTCAGATATGATTTTTTCAGATAAATGCTGTTCTTCTGAACTTTCTATTCATCAAAGAAACCTAAGAAATGCCACTTGTTTTCAACATAAATGTTTTTGAGCAGCAAATCAGAATATTAAAACGATTTCTGAAGGATCATGTGACTGGAGTAATGATGTTAAAAATTCAGCTTTTAAATCACAGGAATAAATTAAATTTTTAAATATATTCAAATGTTTTAGATAGTAAAAACTCAAAATGTAACTTTATTTGCTGTACTTTGGATCAAATAAATGCAGGCTTGGTGAGCAGAAGAGACTTCTTTAAAAGACTTCTGTTCTGTTCAAAAACTTTTAACTGGTAGCATATATATACATATAAAAATAGCAAACCTTTCCAATTTTAATTAGAATTCTAAAAATTGTACCTTACCACTGTAAAAGCTGAATAACCTGCTTCTGTACTCCATAATGAAGGCTTACAAAAGATGCTGTGTTGCAGATGAAATTGCTTTAATTTTACAACAAACAAATATATTTTTAATTTTTCCTTATATTTATTAAATTATCTTAGAGACATATAGACATTTATGGTTTAATCATTATTCTTGAAGTATTATTTATCATGTAATAGGAATAGTCTGCAGTATGCTTAGTTTATGCTTATGCTTAACAGAAACTTAATTGGCACATGTGTGCACATTATCTATAAACAATGTAGTCTATAACTTATATTTCAGTGTCTTTCTAACAGCCAACAACTCAAAATCAGATCTGATTTTTGAGTTGTTGGCTGTTAGAAAGACACAAATCCAAACACCCTTACTCTTTAGGTTAAGCATTCCTAACTTTTTCAGTCTACTGAGACAGTAAATAAGTGTACATGATAATTGAAAAGGAGTTATTTTTATGTCAAACTGTTTTCTAAAATATTTATGAAAGTAGCTGAAAAATATTTGTATGTAAGGTTTAATATGCATAAAAGCAAATAAAACAATATAAATTGTGCATTTTGTGTATTATGATTCTGTGTAACTTTATATAGTGTTATAGGCTATATAGAAAAGGCTGTGTTTTGACTACAGGTGTAAATATCATAGACAGAAGGTGGCGCCACGGTCCATTGTCTAGTAACACCAGGGGTGTAATAACATTTCACATAAGAGGGGGTCAGAAGACTAGAAAACCTTTAGAAAACTCTTACTCATGGGTCATTGTACAACTCATTTCAGCTGTTATCAGACCTATTATAACATGCTCTCAATATTTACCTTGTCATGATATGGCATACATATTTACAGAACATTACATTTCAAAGTGAAATCTAAACTTAAATAACTGTAAAATATTAACCAAAACCATTATCTGTACAGCAAACAATAAGAACGATAACTATTGTTTAGTCTTTTATCTTTATTTAATATTCATAATGTTTCATCCATAGCTCCATAGATATTTTTTATGATGTTTAGTTTGTGTTTAAGTGAAACTGTTTTACTTAAAGGGATAGTTCACCCAAAAATGGAAATAATTAGTTACTCACTCTCATGTCGTTCCAAACCCGTAAGACCTTCGTTCATCTTCGGAACACAATTTAAGATATTTTTGATGAAATCCGAGAGCTTTCTGACCCTGCATAGACAGCAACACAGCTGACACATTCTGCAGAAAGGTAAGGATGTTTTACTTAGCAAGCAGGAAAATGGCGCAATATTTTGGCAAAGTAAAGTTAATAGGTGGTAAAGATAAGTATAAGCAGTATTAATTAAGATATTATCCTAATATTTCACCTACCTGACTGGAAATGATATGAACAAACACAAATGTTGTCAAGAATCTTGCACTGGAAATCCTGATTCAGTTTAGCCAACCACAAATGCCTTTTGTTCCTCAGACAGTTTTTTTGCACTATTCTCCTTGATTTGTTATAACTTTTGGCAGTCTATAGTACTACAAATGTTTCACCTGGTCTGACCGATTAGTAAAGCCCAAAACATGACAATAATTGACCATTTTCAGCAGCGATAATCAGCAAAATATGCGAGTTTCGTTTAATTCAGTGGCACTGTTCACGCTCCATATACCGCCAATTTGGCCGATGGATGAGGCGCCATGAAAACACTCTTATTAGCCATATTTATGCTCATTAGTAATGGTGGTAAATACAAAAACACATGAACAGAGATACGACGACTACCATTTAAGAAATCCAAGATCATTAGATTTGATTTGAGTATGCATGAGGTCTGCTCATACTGGCGGACTCTTGGATTAACCTTATATAAATATATTATCTGTAGTGTGTAATGAGGGTATTCATCCTCCTTAGTGCGTCACATTGAGACAACTAGTGATATTTAAATGGCAAGGGTCACAGTAGTTGCCCCAACGGACGTTGACCTCGTCCAATATTGGTTTTTGTCATTTCCAGTAGCCTACATTTTGTAGAGGACACGCGCCGGAGCTATGGACATAAACGTTGTTAATGCTCTACAATACGAAGATTTTGTGAAACTATTCGGTAATGTGATTGAGAAATGCCCCCTCATTTCGGCTGCAGTATGGTCCTACCGGCCATTCAAAGATTTTGCAGACATCGAGGCTCACATAACGGAGTTCATTCGCAGTCTGCCAGACTCAGGTATGCTACTTATTTTCTGCTTTGCCTATTTACCAACAACAGGTTTCTTAATGTTTTAAATACAGTAATTTATGTCCTAGTTAACTGCGTTGAATGTGTTCAGGTAAAGAGGGCATTTTGCGGTGTCATCCTGATTTGGCGGGCCGGGATCTCCAGAGCGGAACTCTAACACGCGAGTCTCAAGAAGAGCAGAGTCAAGCCGGTATGACCACACTGGATTCCACAGAGATTCTGAAAATGTACCGATTAAACTCAGAGTACAAGGAACGTTTTGACTTCCCTTTCGTCATCTGTGCCAGACTCAGCAACAAAGCAGATATTGTGCGCCAACTGTCCGAACGCCTGAAGAATGACCGTGCGGCGGAACTAGAGCGCGCAATCGAAGAGGTTAAAAAAATCTGTAACCTCAGATTACGCAATATTGTCCTGTCTGACATTCAAACCAAACTGTAACTCAGGTTAACATTACAAAAGTGTTTACGGCATCTCTCTACTTAATTGTATATTTCTTTAATACGTAACACACAAAAATAAGTATATGCCTATTGCCTACAAAAGAATTGAGTGTTAATTGATGTTATCAACACAATATGTTCTAAAAAGGTTAAGTTACGAAAAAACGTTACTTCTGAATTTCCTCTGAACGTTCAAAACGTTTCTTGGTTATGTGAACGTTGGAAAAAAACATTAAGGGAATGTTCTATTTTATAATTTTGCAAAAGTGATGGGAAGATTACTTTTGAACATTCTCAGAACCCTCTGAAACTACTAATAGTACTGAAATGTTCCAGAAAAACGTTCCATGAATGCTGTAATGTTTTGTGCTAAGGTTTTGAGAACGTTATTAAAGACTCTGAATGAACTTAATCGTTTAAAGTTACTGGAAGAATGTTTGTTCATAACTTTAAGAAAACCTGCCAAGAACTTCAGCCAAAGTTGTGACAACTTTTCCTTTTTTGGGTTTTGGCGCCTCTAACGTAGAAAAAGTTAACTATTTTGTTATGCTCTGTAAATCTATAATAAAGTGGAGTGTTAAATATGGCAGTAGCCTACTTGAGTTTTTGTCAAAGTACCCCTGCCATAATGATCAATAAATTCCATTTATTCCATTAGAATTGTGTTGCTTTTGTCATAAACATTGGGTTATAAAATCAGTAAAAATATTAATTATTAATCAGCTTATTTTTCCTGTAAGAGTGGGCGCGACAATTTGTAAATTTTATTGGTCTGGCTTCCGTCTCATCCACATATAGCTATTTTTAGCTGTATACAAAACAGCTCATTTTGATGCTTGATATTGCAAATAGATGTGTCCTTCTATATTATTTTAACGTATTATCTTAATTATGAGCACACTGGTTTTGCATTCAGTTTTACCGTTTACTGCACGTTGCACATCTTTTCATTTTCCTATAACGACTAATGAACCGGAAGTCTCGCCCATAAGCTTGCTTCTGCTTTGAAGAATAAGGTGGATTGTCTTTTATGGGTTGCTTTGTTTGCACCAAATTAAAAGAAATGACATGAAATGACGCCACACTGCACACGTTTTTAATTTCTTTAGTAGTAGCTGCATAAATAGTATGAATGTTATTAAAAAGAAATTCATGATAAGAAATATATTCATTTGTATTTGACTATTCATTGTCTATCTATAAATACGAATACATACCAATTATAATAATGTCGAATAGCCTAATATATTTGTTAATGAACATTTGATGTTTCAATGACCATCATGAATTGCGGAAGCTTTTCTCTCACACAACTGAGATCGCCCCCTACTGTCAATCTCTTTGTAGTACTGTACAGATTTACAGGATTTGACTAGTGTCATTGTCAGAATGAGACAATGTGACACGCTTATAGTTCCACTCATCGATGTCAGTGTTTGTTTTACGAGTCTTGTGGGACAGGAGGCACATGAGAGTGCAGGGGTGAGGAGGGTCCCGTTAGAGTTCCCGGAGCGACACACGACTCATCCTTGAGATCTCCGGACGTGATGGAGGAATCTTGTTCGGGGTCCACTCCTCTGGCTCTCCTCTTGTCCTCCTCCTTTTTCCACTTCATGCGTCGGTTTTGGAACCAGATCTTGATGTGTCTCTCGGTGAGGCTGAGGGTAAGCGCCAGCTCCACGCGGCGGGGGCGCGAAATGTACTTGTTGAAGAGAAACTCTTTCTCGAGTTCGAGCAGCTGCGCTCTGGTGTAAGCCGTCCGTGTGCGCTTGTTCTCCTCGGCCTCGACCATGTAAGGGCCTAGAACAGAATTACAGGAATTAAATTTCAGTAAGGTCATGTTTTTAACAGTCACACCATCTGCTTCTGAGGATATTGCAGTTTAAAAGTTATCTGGGCGTTTGATCAGGGCGTTATATAAAGTTAAACTCAAAGGCGTCAACTCAAAGGTCAACCTCCTAATTGAATTCAGTTTTTATAGTTTATGAGAATGAAAAAAAAATGTATTTAACTACTTAAATAGCCTACTTGAAGTAGCCGACGTTTTATTTCAGTAGGTGTGATAGTATTAGATTTATTGACAATAAATTTGTGTAAGCATTGTCTCTCGAATAAAGGTTGTGGTTTACGTGAAATTGTCTTATCTTTTCGTTTTATAATCAAATGCTAATCGAGGAATTAAACTCAGTCTTAAAGTAAAATAAATCAAGATGAAATTCATTTTCACTGTAGAATTAGTCCTTAAATAGGAGATTTTGGAAGTGTCAATATTTGTGACCCTGGACCACAAAACTACTCTTAAGGGTAATTTTTCTGAAACTGAGGTTTATACATCATATGAAACCTGAATAAATACGTTTTCCATCCATGTATGGTTTGTTAGGATAGGATAATATTTGGCCGAGATGCAACTAAAATCTGGAATCTGACGGTGAAACAAAAAAAATCTAAATATTGAGAAAATCGCCTTTAACGATGTCTAAATAAAGTTCTTAGGAATGCATATTACTAATCAAAAATTACGTTTTGATATATTTACGGTAGGAAATGTACAACATATCTTCATGGAACATGATCTTTACTTAATATCCTAATTATTTTTGCCATAAAAGAAAAATTGATCATTTTGACCCATACAATATATTTTTGGCTATTGCTACAAATATACTTCGGACACATTTATGCTCATCTGGTCGTTATTTTTATCCCAAAAAAACAATATAATATTAAACATAATTTTTATGACAAATTATATAGGGACCTGTTTTTCTAATGCTTTGTTTTTCACTTGACTAGTTTTGCTTTACTTTTACTATTTTTATAATATTTTATTATAATAATTAATAATCGCAACATTTCACAATAAATATAACGATTCATATTGTTCTCGAAATTAAATATTTAGAATAAAAATTATCAAGCAGCTAAAACTCACCAACTGCATGCAGCATAGAATTTCTAGACTATCAGACAAACGTAAAGAAACAAAAAAACTAACTTTCTTAACCTAATTTCCTCGCCTTCTTATGAGCGATTTTAAAAAAAGTATTTTGCGTGTGGCCTAAACTGTACTGAATGACCGCTGAAGAAAAATGGGACGTATAGACAAATGAATTATAACAGCTGTAACGATTTTTTTTTTCAGCTTTTGGGAAACCAAGCCCATTGTCAGAACACTGGTCCTGTATATCCTTCTCTTTTTGTGAACATAGATGGATGCGTTTGGAATCTACGAAAATATTTTTTAACTAAATGGGATAATTAGAACTACTTTCAATGAAAATCTGCTGACACAATGATTCTTTTACGCACTTTGGAGATCATAAGCATGAATTTGACATTAGGGCCTGCTTTCAATTGATCAAAAGTTAATTGGTGAAGCTAAAGATTAATGGCCGAAGTACGAGAGTTACCTGTCCACTGTCCTTTCCAGGCGTGCGTGTGGGATTTCGTTGACTTCATCCAAGGGAACGGCAGGTGGTATCTGTTCCGATCCCCGCACAGGTCAAGAGAGTCTCCGTAACCGCCGAGCGTCTGTAGAGATGTCTGTGGAGTCTGTGGAAGGTGAAGATGAGGTCCTGCCAGGTCATCCCGGCTCGACATGTTATAAGAAGTAATGTCGGTAAGATTTGGCTGGTCCTGGCCGCCCAAGGCCGGTGAGGCGTAGACGGACTGAGTCTGTCTACTCATATACAGACACGGTGGAGGGTTTTGGCTGTAGTCTTCGTTGGGGTGTCTCTGGAAGGCGCAAGAGTCCTTGTACAGATGGTTAGGAGGGTAATAGTGCTCTTCCCGATTCATGATTGCCACAGACCGGGAAAACCGTGCTATACACGAGCACATGAGCCAGCGCCCTGCCCCTGATCAGGACCTCTGCTCTACCTGCAGTCTGAGCGTCTGGCGCCGTTCGAGGGCCTCATAGGTGTGCCACCGTGACCATGTGACCCTGCTGCACCATTGGTTTCACTGTTTACACAAAGCTGTCAACTGGCAGGAGATTCTGTACGTGTTTCCTTGCGACTGCCCCGCGGTTTGACAATAATTGAACAGAACTGACCACGCTCAAATCAATGCCTTTGGCAAACACTTTTTGTTTGCCTGCGACTATATGTGCTACACCTGCAGTTGTTAGATTTTACTGCAAAGACAGGTGAATCGGGGAATCTAGCCTATATTTTTGATCTCCGCGAAAAAAAAAACTGCTGCTTTTCAATGAACACCGAAAGGAACTTAACGTGTGCAAAAAAGTTGCTAAAACATTTTCAAATTCTCTTTGCAACTCACGATAAAGGAGATACCGGATCGATTCTCACTTATCAAAGGCAAAATAATTCAGACCTATATCTGAGCTTTGATTTTCTGTAAGAAAAAAATATGGCTTATGACATATATGGTCATAAGGTGTGATGAACATTTAACGTCAATGGAAACTTTCTACTGCACAAAAAATCACCCAAAGTGACCCTGGACCACAAAACCAGTCATAAGGGTCAATTTTTTGAAATTGAGATTTATACATTGATGTAAGGTTTTTTTAGGATAGTGAAAAATCTGGAATGACGGTGCAAAAAAAATCAAATTATTGAGAAAAACACCTTTAAAGTTGTCCAAATTATAAATATGATTATGATATATTATATATGATTTTTACTTAATATCCAAATAAAGAAAGAAAATCATCGATCATTTTGAGCAATACACTGTATTTTTTAGCTATTTCTACAAAAATACCTGTGTTAACTTAAGACTTTAAGGTTTTGTGGGACAAAAATGTTTTTTCTATGGTCTCGGTGCGGAGAAAAAAACTTTTGGAACCGAAGTGGTTGAGGTTTCCCAAGGTTTCAAACGTATTGATAAAGTTATTCCGAACGCGCATTTTCACCTGTGTTTAAACATTTTTTTTTCTCGCAAAAAGAGCACTGGTTTCTAAATGTACACATAAGGAGGCACCATTAAGTTCTTGTTACGTAAAATCTATGGACACTGGTGACAAGTAGAATCATTACGCACACCTCTCAACATGTTGTCCGCCTTTTGCTTTAACCAAGCTTACCTGCCATTAAGCACACCCGTCCACGGACCATTACACTAAAGTCCTCGTGGATAAATAAAAACGAGCTGTTCGGTGTAAACGAATTAACATGGAGAGTGAAACAGAACTCAATTAGTTTGAGATGTGTGCGCAACGTGAGCTCACCAGGCTGTCTGATGTTTGGAGAGGTCAGACCAAGGGAGAAACGGGCAGCATGCATAAAAAAGTGTATTTAAATAAGGGGAATTTCCCAAGTGCCTTTAAAAAAAAATGAAATTAAATTAAATTAATGTAATTGTTTTATTATCTCTCCAATTTTTCTTATTCCGTAATAGTGCTGAAATTAAATTAGCCAGAATTTCTTTATTTTGGATTTGTCCCTCACCTAGAGTTTTTAACTTAATACATTTGTAAAGATAGATAGATAGATAGATAGATAGATAGATAGATAGATAGATAGATAGATAGATAGATAGATAGATAGATAGATAGATAGATAGATTGATAGATAGATAGTTAAGTAAGTGCTGGGCAACGATTAATCGCATCCAAAATAAAAAAAATTGTGTACATGTGTATATTTGTGTGTGTATATCTATCTATCTATCTATCTATATATATATATATATATATATATATATATATACACACACACACATGTATATATTGAATATTTTTAATGTATTAAATATATTTATATAATATAATTAATATAAATGTAAATATATACTGTATGTGTGTGTATTTATACACACAAATATACACAGTACACACACAAAAACTTTTTTGGATGCGATTAATCGTTGCCCAGCACTAAAATAAATAAATAAATATTCCATCAGAATATCCTTTGACTCGATAAATAAATGAATCTATAAATAAACAAAAGTTGATTTAAGACAAAGAACTTTTAAATTATTCCTTAGTACAACCTTGCAAGACTTCAAATAGTAGAAAATTAAGTAATTTCTATCTATCTATCTATCTATCTATCTATCTATCTATCTATCTTTTTTTAAACAAAATGTTAAATCTTTAATTATATTCAAGCAAATTTCGAGTAATTCAGAGTATATGCCATAGTTCTTTCTGTGTTTGCATGGACCTCTTCAAATGACAATAATGGCACTTTCTCTCCTATCTTAATGGGGCTCTCATGCGCCATCATAAAAGTTCAGGCAAATCCATTCCTGGCAAATCAAGCCTTGTAACGACGCCTAATGGTGTTTATATATGACCTCGTTTGAAAAGGAAAGGAAACCGTTATCCGCGACTATTTTTACAGTGTTGAAAGAGTACAAAAGGTTTTATGAAGCGTGAGTGAGACGACGCTATTTGGAAGCATATCCATGGAAGGTTATGAGAGGGATAATGGTGTAAAGTGATATGTAATGTAGCTTTTCGATGTCAGAGAGGAAATACACAACTTAAGGCACTGGTACATAAAATCGGCTAGCAATTAAAACGCGTTTTGAGACTTCAGATAAAACGCAATAAACCAGTTAGGGACCACGCGAAAGCGTTCTGAAACCACTTGTATGTTTGAGTAGGAGTAATGTGTCGCTATAAATGTCCAAGTGCGACTCGATAATGGGAGTTCAGATAAATCATAATGGTACAATTGCATTATGTAAAAACGACACGTAATCAGATGTTGATAAACCCAGTGGCCTATAGCTACACCCACAAGATGCTTCGTGCAGCCATTTGTAAATTTTATGGGTGTGCCTTCCGGTCCCATCGTGTCTATTTTTAGCTGTACAAAACACCTGGTTTTGCTGCTTGATATTGCACATTGTCTTACCATATTATTTTAATGTATTATCTTAATTATGAGCACACTGGTTTGTAGTGCAAACACGTTTTACTGCACATTCTTCTCCTTATTTCTCTATAGCGGAAGTCTCACCCATAGGCTTACTTGTGCGTTGAGGATAAAGGTGGATAAAACTAAAGGAAAAGCAGTTTTGGATACACGTGTAAATACTGTGGTTTTTGATCACATTCATGCATATTCACAAGAACTATCACGTGGTGAGGTGCAACTAACCAAGTGAAACGAAAACTGCGCCTTTTTACTTTTCAGACTCTTTGATAAGAAATATGCTTGCTTAGTGGCGACAGTAAACTTGGGCAAACAGGTCACAAAGGAATGATAATAACATTTAAACTGAAATTCAAGTCATTCACCAAGGAAAATCTCAGGGGTAATAATTCATTCTGACACCTGGCACTGAAAAAATTACAACTTCGTCCACAAACACTCGCGTTTATTGCACAAAAGCTAGTTTTAAACAGTTTTTAAACCAAAAACTATGAGAAAACAGAAATTATTGCTGATATATGTCGAACCAATTATGACTGTAGCTACGAAAACCATGATTATTGCTGTTTTAGTTTAACTTTATACAACGTGTGTGTTTGTGTGTGTAATATATATATATATATAGTTCTGTCAAACAAATAAATGCGACTAATCACATCAAAAATAAAAGCTTTTGTTTACGTAATGTGTGTATTGTGTATATTATGTATATATAAACACACATACAGTATATATTTTACAGATATTTACATGTTATCGACATGTATTTTTTATATTCATATAATTTGTTATATATAACTATTAAAAAAATCTTAAATATATAATTGCATTTGGTGTGTATTTATATATGCATAATAAATACACACAGTACACATATATTAAGTAAACAAAAACTATTTTGGATGCGATTAATCACGATTAATCGTGTAGACAAAATATACATAGATCTAAAATATACATAGAAAAAAAAAATTTCTTAAATATATACATATGAGAGTTTATTAGAGCTAGGCAACGATTAGGCTAATCACATCCAAAATTAAAGATTTTGTGTACATATATGTGTGTGTACTGTGTATATTTATTATGTATATATAAATACACACACGCATGTACATATTTAAGAAAAATGTTATGCTTATATAATAAATATATGTATATAAAATATGAATATAAATATACACATTTAAATAATTGCAAAATATATACTGTATGATTAATCGCGTTTATATATATATATATATATATATATATATATATATATATATATATATATATATATATATATATACACACACACACAAAGTTTATATTAATGTTTATACAAACATCTCTATACCTAAATAAACAAGGAAACAAATCTAAAGGGAAATTCGCAATATAGAATGACGCATTAAACTCGTTCAGAAAATCGGACTTTAAAGTCAAAAATGATATTCACAGGCTCTTAATTAAAATCCGTCTTTTAGTTGTTAAAAACTGCTATTTTAATATTGTTCAGCAGTATAATTGCAAATGGGAGGAATGCTTTCACATTGTTAGGCATTCATATTGCAACAACCAAGAAGACATGTATAGAGACTTCATGTACACTCAAAACAAAAACTCTAGAAACACTGTTACATCATTTCCCCTTTCTGTCAGTGTATTTTTTGACATCTGGAGAACTGTCCCGCACTGGTGAGCGAGATCGAGTCCTTTTTAACTTCTGGGAGAGGTGTGGGGAGTGGCTTCGGGATGGTGAATGACTGCGTGTGGAAGAGCGGTGTTTTGAAGTGTGTGAATGAGAATCAGAGTGGTATCTTCTGTGTGAATTGTCTTTTTTGTGATTGCACTTTTCACAGTCCGTGTTACGATGCTTTTCACAAGCTCTTTTGTACCTATGTTCATCTCGTTCCCTCTCAGAAGCGCGCTGATTCGTAGGCTGACGCGTCAGAGCAGAGGACCGAAGAGTGTTCAGCAGAAAACGCTTGTTTGTGCTTCCCAGCGGACATTTAATCCTAGAATACAACAATTTAAGCAGCTTTAAAATGCAAGATACAAAATATCAAGCCTTCTAAATTGTACGGACAAGCAAAAGTTGTAGGACAGGAAACGAAACTTACCATCCAGTAGGACCCATCGTCTCGGCACGGACTTTTGCTCGACTAGCTTCTTTAAGAAGCTCCTCCACTGCTTTCCTGTTGGAGGAAATAATATTTAAATGAGTGAGAGAAACGGGTAACTGTACTATAACCTAAGGACCTGAAGAACTTGTTTCACTGTCAATCCTGACTGCAGGGGCAGTATTTATTTCTGTAATGCTTCATTGTATTAACAGTACTCAGTTATTATTTAAATTAAAACAAACGTCTTTCCTGTAAAATATCGGAGACTATTGCTACATGTAGAATAATAACCCTGGCCACATATTAACGTTACCCATACATCTTCACTGACTAACAGAGTTGCACTCAGCCAGCAAACACATTTAACTATACATCATAAACTATCCCTTTAAAATTGCTGCAAGCAAAAAAAAAAACCAACATCTTAAGAAATGTCATACTTCTCTAATTCACTTTCATCCATGATTTATTTAAACGTAAACCGCATTCAGTGTTAAATTCTAATTCGTTTCCGCTCTCGTTGCTAACTGGTGTTATTTACTCCACTTGAGGACCCAAACCAGGACCCCGTTTGATTTAGTCCTTGATCATAGTCCTAACTTAAGCAACGGATGTAAATATATAACAGAAAAATCTAACTAAACATTAAACCTTTCTGTGTATATAATTAATAAGTACCGCCTCTAAAAACTAGTTTAGTTGTCACATTTGACAGATGTTACGTTCCACAATCGCATTTCAATCAGGCAGCTAAATGGTCACACCTACTATTTGATTGACAGCATGAGTGCCCGCCTCCATGCCGAGTCCGAAAGTAGTGTTCGGAAGTCTGATTCATTTCCCCGAATCGGTTCTTTCGAACAGTTCCTTCAAACGAAGCGCTTTAAGAATGATTCGGTGGTTCTTTACGTCATGATATGGTCCCTTGGCACATTACATGCTCTAAAACATTCCAGTACATTATCCAGTATATTTTCGCTTATGTATATATATAGTAGGCCAGGCCTAATGTCATAAGTCCCAGTTCAATTTGTTAAGGCCACCAAAGTCAGGAAAGATAGAAATTGGAACTTAAATATAATTTGGATTTACAATAAGCGAAAATTAAATACATTTATATCTCTTGGCTGCTAAATAAATAAAATTGAGGATTAATCGCAAATAATTGCATCCAAAATAAAAGTTTTTGTTTATGTAATATGTGTGTACTGCGTGTATATTTATTATGTATATATAAAGACACACACATACAGTATATATTTTGAAAATATTTATGCTACATATATATATATATATATATATATATATATATATATATATATATATATATATATATATATTACATAGGATATATTTACATATCTGTATATATTTATATTCATATATTTTACATTATACATAAATATATTTTTTATATAAACAATTTTTTCTTATTTATATTTAATTTATATTTAATATACAGCCTACATAATAAATATACACAGTTAACACACATATATTATGTACACAAAAACGTTTATTTAGGATTAATCGTTTTCGTTTTTTTTTTAATTAACCTATGGATTTAACTAACTTTGGTTTGCGTTTTTGGTTTGAATTTGTTACTAAAAGTAGTACAAGTACAAGTACAAAAATTTCCAGAATATTTTATTTGTAACATCTTTGCTAGCTAATTCGGCTAACTGAATTATTCAAATCGTCAGTTCACTTCAAATGATTTTTTCATCGTCTGGATATTTAAAAAAAAAAAAAAAAAGAAACGGTTCTTGGTTCAACGAGTCGGGCAGTTTTGATTCAAGAGCCGCTCGGGCCGATTCAGTTCAATACATGCACTAAATGTTCAGAGCAGTTTCATGAACCGGTTCAGCTGACTCGTTCAAAAGAGTCGACTCCAAAGAACCATTCCTTCACGAATCGGACATCGCTACAAGACAGATACGGGGGTGTTTTGACGTGCGGATGCGGCTCGGGCAAGCTGCGGTGGATGTGATTGAGCTCCATGATTCTCCCCTCTCGGGGCCAGAGTTCACACCATCCGAGGGGAACGTGAATAGGTAATGTTATTGAAATACTAATATCATCACCCGTCGATGCTTTATTGCCACACGCATTTTGTTAGATGTCATTGTCGCCTATTGTACAGACGATGTACAGACAGTAAAGGAAAAAAATTTACGGCGAGCCGCTCTGTGCCAGAAATAATGAGATATCGATATTTGTGCGTGTCATAGATCCGGATTGGATACGCCTTATTAACGAGACAATTCATGCAGGTGGCATCCACAGACATTTTAATTCAACAGAGAAAGCGCTGTTATTTCTCCTCCCCCTCCCTCCATCAATTTATTTTTGTTGTCTACCTGTTTATGAACGCACAACCCTTTCTGAAAAATAAGGTCAATGTATTGATTTGGAAAAGCAATGCGTGATGGGTGTCAAAAATGGTGGTTTTGTGAATAGATCTGGACTGCAGAATGCTACTGAAAACCGTTGGCTCAATAAATAAGAGATGTGCATATCATTCCACACTGAACATGTCAGATATTGTTTGCTTGCTTTGCAGATGTTTAAAGACGAGCCATTAATTGCATTGTTTTGGTATGTCAGCTCAGCTGAACAAACATTTAATTCTTCATCCGCCAGGCAGCCAGATAAGCACGAATGTGCCATTTTGCAAGTGAGAACACAGACAACTGTGACAAGCAGCTAAAGGTACAAGGATACAACAAGTGAGTGGCCTTGAACAGCCCTTGCGGTCAATATCTAAACACTCCCTTGTGATTAAAAGTCATCAGAGAATCCAGCATAGAATAGAAATACGAATGGCAGCTGCCCAAAGGCCATTAGGCATTCCAGCCTTATGTAATGAAGTCCCACATCATGCTACCAAGGACCAAAGGATGAGGTTTAAGCCCGAGCTGCTTCGTTTGGATCAGACTATCCACATTAAGACATTTACAGTGTGCGGGACGAGTGAGCATGGGTATGTGTGTCTGATGAGACGTTGACAGGGCTTTGTAGTGGGAACAGAGAAGCCTTGTGTCCTCATGTTTTATTCATGTCCAGCTGCAAGATAAAAACAGAGGCAGGTAGTCACGGAGATGCCGTCGACAGACCAAGCGTGGGGCTGCTCATGGATGCACAGCTGTCGGATACTGTGAATACAGGCGAAGGTTGGCCCAATAGAATGCCCCCTGCTGTTTGGTGGCCTTGAAAAGCCAAGTATTAAAAGACTAGTTCAGGGGGGTTTCAATCTTTTAGACGCTGCAGACCTCAAATTTGACCATCCTCATATGAGGGACCCCCATGAAACTTAAATAGGTTAGGCATATTGAATTGAACAGACAAAAACAAGGCTATGAGGGAAAAACTTTTAGTCTTTATAATGGCACGTGCTATACATTCATAACTCATGACTTTACATTTTCGCCGACAATCTATTGAACGCACTGTACTTCTTCTATCCCTCAAAGCCTCGTTTTGATTCCTGTCAAAAATTAAATATGGTGCTATTCTGACTAAGGGCTATTAGATCCTGCTTTATTTGATTTTATATTATTTGAACACTTTACATGAGGTTCCGTTAGTTAGTTAGTTTATTTATTAACTAACATGAACAAACAATGAACAATACATTTATAGTATTTATTCATCATTGTTAATTAATGTTAGTTCACAGTGCATTAACTAATGTTAACACAAAACACAACTTTTGATTTTAATAATGCATTAGTAAATGTTGAAATTAATATTAACTAAAATGCGGTAGTTTATTCTTAGTTTGTTAACTAAAGTAGTTAACTAATGAAACCTTGTTGTGAAGTGTATTTTATTTTAGTAAAACTTTACAATAAGGTTCCATTAGTTAATGTATTACCTAACATGAACCAACAATGAACAATACCTTTATTACAGTATTAATTCATCTTTGTTAATGTTAGTTAATAAAAATAGTTGTTAAACAAGTAGTTCTAGAAAATGTTGAAATCAATATTAACTATAAGATTAATAAATGCTGTAGAAGTACTGTTCATTCTTGGTTCAGTTAACTAATGAAAACGTATTGTAAAGTGTTACCATTTTATCTTGGCATCACTTTACAAAAAGGTTCTATTAGTTAATGTATTAACTAACATGAACAAACAATAAACAATACATTTATTATAGTATTTATTCATCATTATTATTTCATGTTAGTTCACAGTGCATTAACTAATGTTAACACTAAAACACAACTTTTGATTTTAATAATGCATATTAAATAAGATTAAAAAATGCGGTAGAAGTATTGTTTATTCTTAAGTTTGTTAACTAAAGTAGTTAATTAATGAAACCTTAATGTAAAGTGTTACTATTTTATTTTATTTTACACTTTACAATGAAGAATACATTTATAATATTTATTCATCTTTGTTAATGTTAGATAATAAAATAGTTAGTCATTGTTTCAAGTTCAAGGTAATTCACAATGCATTAACTAATGTTAACAAGCACAATATTTGATTTTAATAATGCATTAGTAAATGCTGAAATTAACATGAACTAAGATTAACCAATGAGCCTTATTGTAAAGTGTTACCTATTTATTTTGCTTAATTTTATCATTTTTCTTTAGACTTTTTTCCCCACAGACACCAGTTTAAAAAGCTCCCGGTGTAGTTCACAGAAAAGTGAAAATTCTGTCATGTTTACTCTTGTTTATTTCTTTGAGCTAACGCAGATATCAAGATTTTCTGTGGAAAATGGCTACTAAACTAGTTTATGCTTTGAAATACAGCACACAAATCAATTTTATGTTACATTTATGGCACTTTTTTGAAGGCCTAGTCATTCACCTTCGTTATGCTGAAAAGACAGTTTTCAGAAATTCACCTTTTGTGTTCCACTGATAAAAAGAAAGTCGTACAGGTTTGAATTTCCTTAAACCGTTCTTTTAAATCTGCAATCAAAAATAGAACCAGGGCCTTCAGAGGAATGATTTTAATTATAATCTAGTAGGTTTTGATTAATATTTGTATTTAATGACTTGGATAAGTTTGCGCCCACCCCCCGATCTGGCTTTTATGAACACATTTAAATCTTATATAGTATCTATTTTTGTCCTTTTCTCTCGCCCCCCATTCTCACTTTCACATCAGAACCTCTTGACTCCGCGCTCCCTGCCTCAATCCTAGATAATTCTCTCTCTGCGGGATTGAAAGATTGCTCCAGGCGAGAGAGCAAGAGATTACACTGTCAGATTAATGTGCAGGAGTAAACCCACACTGCTCTGCAACATAATCTCATCCTCACAACACATGGCACACACACAAACACGTTCTCTCATTCAGAACAGTTACCTCACTTCTTCTCCTTTAGGGTGATGTCACACCGTCTACCAGGGGGTGGCCGTCCCCTGCCGGAGTCGCACAGCCTCTGACGTCCATGGGGCGGACGCCCCTGCAACCGAGCCACTGAGTGCGTGTGTGTGTGCGTAGACGAAGCCGAGCGCAATGGGCAGTCTGGGAGAGGGAGTGGACCCGGGCATGGTGAGCGAAGCTCTTCTGGAGGCCCTTTGCTCTGAATGTGGACAGATTCACCGCACCTGGGAGAACCACCTTTATAACTATCGTTTGGAAGTAGACGACGATTTGGTGTGCCACATCTGCCTTCAGCCGTTAGTTCAGCCCCTGGATACACCATGTGGCCACACCTTCTGTGCCCGCTGCCTGCGCAGCTTTCTGCAGGAACGGGACTTTTGTCCGCTGGACCGCGCGCATCTGCAGCTGCAGGTCTGCCGGCGCTCCAGCATTCTGGTGCACAAGTTGCTGGATAAGTTGTCGGTCACCTGTCCGCTGACGCCTTCTTGTTCTCTCAGCATGCCGCGCTGTGACCTGGAGGCACATCTCAAACACAGGTAAAATAATCATGAATATTCACAGTTATATATTTAAAGAGATAGTTACCTAAAAATTAATATTCTCACCTTCATGTCGTTCCAAACCGGTAAGACATTCGTTCATCTTTGGAAGACAAATTAAGATATTTCTGATGAGCTTTCTGACTCTGCATAGACAGCAATGCAACTGACACGTTCAAGGCCCAGAAAGGTAGTAAGGACACTGATAAAATAGTCCATGTGACATCAGTGGTTCAACCTTAATTTCAATGTTGTGCATTTTTTGGTACTCTCGCAAATGTGTGTCGAAGACTGACACTGTTTTCTTTCCACACAAAAAGTGTAGGAGCATTAACTTGTTATTTTCTTACTGGCTATTCGCTGTCACAAGGGTTCACTGGTGATCGCTTCCGTTTCCTTTATTTCATGTGGCGGTTCATTTGTTTGTAGGATTGGGCGAGTAGGGGGTCCAACTTTCTATTGACTGTATTGCTTCCGTATGATTTGTATCCGTTTGTTTCATTAAATCAATGCAAGTTAAAATTAGCAAAATAGCAGAGGTAAATCAGTATCAGTTAACAATATTTCAAGTGTAATTTATGAGATTTGTTGTATTCTGAATAAATTTTTTCTTTGTAAAAGACAAAATTGTTGATTAAACTGATTTCAAAATGAGGATTTATAAGTTTGAATATACATTAAGCCAAAAACTATCATAACATCTTCAGGATACTTTACATTTTTACAAAACATCCCATGTTTTGGTAGTGACTGCTCATTTTCAGTAGTGACAGTAATGCTTTTGGTAGCAACCACATCCCATTACAGAATATTAACTCACATACTACAACACTACTAAAACATACTAAAATACAAAAAAAAAAAATGTGCATAACTGTACTAAAATGTTTTCTATTTCCCCCAAATATGAGGATAATACGTTCCCTACCGAAACAATGATGACATGTTTCTGTTGTGAATGTTTCGGTGGTGGCATAACACACTAAAAAACAAAAATGTCACCACCAAAACTCCACCAAATGTTTTGGTTGCGACTGTTTCAGTAGTGACAATTTTAGATACTTTTAAACTTAGCTGAAAGATGCTAATCAGCACATGGTTAGCTAGCACAGTTCTGAACAGTGATAGACATAAAAACTAAATGTTTCATAAGTTTCATAATTTACAAAGAAAATAGTTTTTTTTTTTTTTAAACATCACTGTTTAAAAGATTAAAAAGATACCTAAAAAACAATGGAAAAAAATGTCATAAGTTGAAATTTAGGGGTTAGGGTTCAATTTCCCAATTGAAAGTACCTAATAAATGATGATTTTATATATATTAAGCTTACTGATATTTTAAATATTATTGTGGGTTTCAATAGATAATAGAATTTTAGTAAACATCTAAGATTTAAATACTTAAATGCTTTTTAAATGTGTTTTTTGGTTGTGGGACAGCAGTTTGGACCAATTCTGTGGAATGGCACATATATTTTAGAAATATATATTTTGTGTAATACTTACATTTAACATATTTTCCACAAAACTGTAGACTGCGCGTAAAAGTATAAAATCTTTTTGCCTTTGCAGCCAAGAACCACCCAGTTTAACAGGAAGGAGTCGTCTGACTAGCATTTTTTGTGCATGTTTGAGTCTACACTAGCATAAAGGTAGCCTCAGAGCTGACAGATAAGCCAGAAAACTTAATTTTGAGGTTTTTGACCTTTAGCCCAGTTTAGTTCCCTCAAGATTTGTTCTTCAGAAGGATTCATTGCACCAGCCTGGAAATACAAATGCGTTTTCAAGCAAACTGATACTGAAAATAACATGCCAGACAGCATTTCAACTTGTGCATAACCACATGTCTGAGGGGCTTTTAAGTCAGAACATGCAGAAGGAGTAAATATCATACTCAGGTATCTGTTAGACAATGAAGCTTAGCAGACAAAGGCTCCAGTGACTTTTGGAGTCACTTTCTTTTGAGTGGAGCCTGCCTGGCTTGATCTGACTTCCCATCTGGGGATTATTTGCCCCTTTGTCATGTGATGGGAGATTAGTCGGGTCCTGTGTAATGCACTGGACAGCAGCAGTTTCATATTCTCTTCAGCCATGCTGGGAAACTTCAACTCTAGAAACCTTTTCAACCACTTTTTCTGTGAGACTGCCAAGGGCAACCCAGAGCTATGGTGAGTTGGAGAGTCCAGTATGGTATTTTGTACTAAGAGTTAGCAGGTGTGTTTAGTTTTGAGAGAGTGGTATACATTTTAAGATTAGTTCTGGTGCACAAGATAGGATTGAATGTGCCTTTGGAATAGCTGAAGGTCTTGGCCTATTAAGGGTTTGGTGTAGAGTTTGATGTCTGAAGCCAAACGTGAGTTGAATAGTTCAAAGTTGAGTTCGTTCACAAATCACGTGACAAATTAGCATAGTATCAACTGTTGTAAAGAAAAAACTGATAGAACTTTTTCAATTTTTGTCACTATCATACTCCCTAATTTACTCTTATTTGCAAGAATGTTTTATTTATAGCTCAATGGAAGAAGACCCAAGGAGATTAACCTTAACAAGGCGCTAACACCGTCCTAAGAGAAGGCTGAGAGTTACTGCCGGAATTAGCCATCTTCCCTTAGCTGTGTTGACAATCCGGTGCTTTCTTGTTATACTATGAGACCTCAGCGTGTAATACTATCCTACAGGTCTTTGTCCCCACTGATGCGTACAGTAATTAATTAGCGCTGTTAATTATATGACAGTCATGTTAGCAAAATGCTGAAATCCTCCAACCTCAAAGGCAAAGAAAGATCCCATAGCTATTGTTAACTAAAAGTAAAACTGAAACTATTCAAAAATAGATTTTGGAAATAAAACTTGCCTGAACAACCTAAAACTGAAGACAAAAAAATAAATAAAAATAAATAAATACAGTTGAGGTCAAAAGTTTACACACACTTTGAAGAATCTGAAAAAATGTTAATTATTTTACCAAAATAAGAGAGACCATACAAGATGCATGTTATTTTTTATTTAGTACTGATCTGAAGAAGATATTTCTCATAAAAGACATGGGGAGGGAAAATAGTTGAATTTATAAAAATGACCCTGTTCAAAAGTTTACATACACTTGATTCTTAACACTGTTTTTTGTTTGTTTCGTGATAGCTGTTCATGAGTCCCTTGTTTGTCCTGAACAGTTAAACTGCATGCTGTTCTTCAGAAAAATGCTTCAGGTCCCTCAAATTTTTAGTTTTTTTTTTTTTCAGCATTTTTGTGTATTTGAACACTTTCCAGCAATGACACTATGATTTTGAGATCCATCTTTTCACATTGAAGACAACTGAGGGACTCATATGCAACTATTACAGAAGGTTCAATCGCTCACTGATGCTCCAAAAGGAAACAAGATGCATGGGGGGTGAAAACTTTTTGAATTTGAGGATCAGGCTAAATTTAACTTATTGTGTCTTCTGGGAAACATGTAAGTATCTTCTGTAGCTTCTGGAGGGCAGTACTAAATAAAATAAAAAAGATAGTTAAGGCAAAATAAGAAAAATGTTTACACTCCTGGCTCTTAATGCATTGTTTTTCCTTTTGAGAAGCAATGAGTGTTTGAACCTTCTGTAATAGTTGCATATGAGTCCCTCAGTTGTCCTCAGTATGAATATGGATTGTTGGAAAGGGTTGAAAAACCAAAGAATTTGTGGGACCTTAACAGCAGGCTAACTATTACTAAACAAAACAAAAAACAAAACAGCTGTGGCTCATTCAGGTAACAACACAGTATTAAGAATCAAGTGTATGTAAACTTTTGAACGGGGTAATTTTTATAAATTCAACTGTTATTCTCTCTTGTAGACTATATGTAAACATTGTTTATGTGAAATATCTTATTCAGGTCAGTACTAAATAACAAAATAACATGCATTTTGAATGATCCTTCTTATTTTGGTAAAATAATTAACATTTTGCAGATTCTGCAAGATGTGTGTAAACTTTTGACCTCAACTGTAAATTAACGCTATATAGATATAATTTAAACAAAAACTAAAGAAACTGACAAAAAAAGAAAAAAAAAAAACGAAAAAACAACTTAATAAACTTTAATAAAAATATTAAAATGTAAATTAAAATATATATAAAAACAAAAACTCATTCAAAAATGTTAATAAATGCACTAAAAACAACACTGCGCTAGACAGGGTTTGAGAATACAATATCAGGACCTTTACTTTTCTGTAGGTTCCTGGAACAGTATCTGCCCTGAGGATGTAGTGCAATGTTTCTCATTTGCTTCCTTTTTCTTGCCCTTGTCTTCCATTTCATGTCAACTGGACCTCTGTGTGCTAGCCTCCCGAATATTCCAGTTATTGTATTTATATATTTGCATCTATGTGTGTGGGTCTAGGTGTCCTGGAACACAGAGTCAGCGAACAAAGCTGGAGCGGACGCGGATGGAGGGAAGCGAGGACAGGGTCACGGCGACCAACCCTCCCAGATCCCCCCAGACTGAAATAAAGGAGAGTACGCCATCACCACCTGCTGGATCCAACGCGAGCAACAATGTTCCTACATGGACAGAAGAACCTGGCGTAGACAACCCTGCCTTTGAAGAAAGCACTGAAGAAGACAGTGAGTACCCTAAGCAGGACCACAAGCACCAGTAATCAGATTGTAGCAAAATTGTCCCTTCTCCAATAAGTGGCATTCTTAAGGCTGTTCTGCTGCACTCAGTGATACTGCACTCTGTATTTTTAGGATGACAAAAGGTTTAAAAATAGTGCTTATCAATGTCAAAATCAAATCAAAGAAGACGGGTCTTTAATGGTCACAGAACCATTTTATGGCGAATTTTATTCGCCGATGCAGTTTTAAAAGAGACATGTCATGAAAATCAGAATTTTTCTGTGTTTAAGTACTATAATCGAGTCACCGTATATCTACCAACCCAGAACATGTGAAAAAGGACAACCCAGTAACTTTGCCACTCAGATTTCGCTTCCCCCCGTGACATAGAAAGGGGATCTTATTATAATATTACTGCCCCTTAATCTGCACGTTTCCACCCACGGCATTGCCATTTTGTTTTCTCAAGTGTCAATGGTGTAGCAGTTCTAACGCCATGACAACTGTTCTGTCATTGGCTGAACAGACAAGCAGAAAACACTACAGTCCCAGCCTCAGAGGAGACAAGAGAGCAGTGGATTTACTGATTTATTTACTGTATATTATGCTGCTGCCACACAGATCTAATATAAACACGCAATTTCTTACCCAGCTGTTTACCTTCACAGGCATAACCAACTGTTTTTGTAACTTCTGCGTTTTTAACATAAACTTGTGTGTATCTGACAGTTTCAGCGCAATAAGACATGAAAGAGAACTCACATGCTGTATTACAACTGCTTTAATATAGCATGTGACAGTTGAATAGTAGTTGAATTTATAAAAATGACCCCGTTCAAAAGTTTACACCCCTTGATCCTTAATACTGTGTTGTTACCTGATTGATCCACGGCTGTGTTTATTTGTTGTGTATTTGACAGTTTAAGTGCAATAAGACATGAAAGAGAACTCACATGCTGTATTAAAGCTGCTTTCTGTTTGCGTGCTATGGATTTGTGTGCTCAGATATCTGTAATGTATATCAAAAGTTTAAGCTAATATGGCTTTAAAACATGATTTTAGCGTGGTAGACATGATATTTAAAACCAAACAGATGTTTTTTAGCAGAGTATCTGACATACAAGCTGTAAAAGAACAGCCGTTTTCTGAAAAAGAGGGCGGGAAGCAGCAGCTCATTTGCATTTAAAGAGCCATGCATTTTCAAAATGATATAATAAATGATATGAGGGGTGTTTTAAACTGAAACTGGACACCTTAAACTCATATTAAATATAGTAAATATGGGCATAATAGGTCAACTTTAATGGTGAAAGAGTGTAAACAGTAGCTAAATATTTCATTTCTAACAACTTTAAAGAAATAGTTCACCCAAAAAGGAAAATTCTGTAATTAAATACTCACCCTCATGCAGGGGCGTAGCAACCGGGGGGAACTTTTAGAAACAGGTGATTCTGTCCACCGCACTTTTTTTGACCTATAGCGCCAATATTTCCGCCCCTGGTCTCTGATTTGTTACTTAGATTTGAGTGAACTAACATTTAGCCAATCACAGCGCGAATCTCTTGGGCGTCTGCCATGAGCTTCAAATCTTGTTGCTCTTGTGAACAGAATTTATTATACTGTATGAACACCACCTTGGGGTCACATGACCATACTGCCCCCCCCCCCCCCCCACTTTTAAATTGGCTGCTACGCCCCTGCCCTCATGTTGTTCCAAACCTGTAAGACCTTTATTCATCTTCTGAACACAAATGAAGATATTTTTGATGAAATCCGAAAGCTTTCTGACACCGCATAGACAGCAACGCAACTGACATGTTCAAAAATTATTCTTTTTGCACACAAAAGGTATTCTTGTAGCTTCATAACATTACGGTTGAACCACTGATTTCACATGGACTATTTTAACAATGTTGTCCCTACTACCTTTTTTACAATCATTAGGTGACATAATCTTTCTTAATTACAGTAGATGGCCCAGTTTTAACAATACTTTTTTAGTTTATTCCATTAGAGGTTTGTATTAGAACATGCTGCTGAGCTTATATAATATAACTCTGTGGTGACTTACATGCTTTATGGAGGTTATTTCAGCTGTCTTTCTATCCCTCAAAGGTGTCCATGGTCTAGAATGTGCTCCTCCACGTGTAAAGCGCCCTCTTAGCAACCCGTGCATCCATCTTCTCCGCACTGGCAGTTCGGCCTCTTCGGGATGGGACTTTGTTGAAACTCTGCCTCTTTCTGCTGAAGAAGGTATGATTATTTCACACAGTCCTAGACTGAAACACAATCACTTTGTTTTTTAAAGGAATAGTTCACCCAAAAATGAACATTTTGTCCTCATTTACTCACCCTCATGTCGTTCCAAACCTGTATAAGTTTTTTTCTTGATGATATTTTGAAGAACCAAACAGATGTTACTGTTCCTCATTGTCCCCATTTAATCAACTGTTTGATTACCAGCATTCTTCAAAATATATACAGTTGAGGTCAAAAGTTTACATCCCCCTTTCAGAATCTGCAAAATGTTTATTATTTTACCAAAATAAGAGGGATTATACAAGAAGCATGTTATCGTTTATTTAGTACTGACCTGAATAAGATATTTTACATAAAAGATGTTTACATATAGTCCACAAGAGAAAATAATAGTTGAATTTATAAAAAATGACCCCGTTCAAAAGTTTACATACACTTGATTCTTAATACTGTGTTGTTACCTGATTGATCCACGGCTGTGTTTTTTGTTTAGTGATAGTTGTTCAGCCTGCTGTTCAGAAAAATCCTTTAGGTCCCACAAATTCTTCGGTTTTCTGATTTTGAGATCAATCTTTTCACACTGAGGACAACTGAGGGACTCATATGCAACTATTACAGAAGGTTCAACCGCTCACTGATGCTCCAGAAGGAAACGCGATGCATTAAGAATTTGAAGATCAGGGTAAATTAAACTTATTTTGTCTTCTGGGAAAGATGTAAGTATCTTCTGTAGCTTCTGAAAGGCAGTACTACATGAAGAAAATTAGGCAAAATAAGAAAAATGTACACATCTCCATTCTGTTCAAAAGTTTACACCCCCGGCTCTTAATGCAGTTTAACTGTTCAGGACAAACAAGGGACTCATGAACAACTATCACTAAACAAAAAAAAGCTGTGGATCATTCAGGTAAAAACTAAATGAATGTAAACTTTTGAACTTTTGACTATTATTTTCTATTTGTAAACATCTTTTATGTGAAATATCTTATTCAGGTCAGTACTAAATAAACAATAACACACATTTTGTATGATCCCTCTTATTTTAGTGATATAATTAACGTTTTGCAGATTCTGAAAGGGGGACGTAAACTTTTGACCTCAACTGCACTTCTATCTTCAACATAAGAAAGAAACTCATACAGGATTAGAACGACATGAGGGTGAGTAAATGACAAAATGTTCATTTTGGGGTGAACTATCCCTTTAAATACCTTTGATATCCTTGTTTGGGGTCTGTACATCTTGTTCTTCAGGTTGTGTGAAACTTCCATCTCTACCTGAAGGAGAAATCACAACAATTGAAGTTCATCGTGCGAATCCTTACACAGAGCTGGGCATAAGTATTGTCGGTGGAAACGAGACCCCCCTGATAAATGTGGTAATACAGGAAGTGTACCGTGACGGCGTTATTGCCCGAGACGGACGACTGCTGGCCGGCGACCAAATACTTCAGGTATTGTCGTCACTGCTCCGAAATAACCGTCTGATTAAAAAAGCCATTTCGCTACTATTTAAAGATCAGCCTTGATACTGTAATCAATCTCTAAAGAGCTCTAATGAATAGTGGCTGCAGAATCACTATCTGCATGAGTAGACGCAGAACAGCATTCTTCAAACTGCCATTCACCAATTCGCCTTTTTTCTACCCTTCCCATTTGTGTGCAGGTGAACAATGTCGACATCAGTAATGTGCCCCATAACTTTGCTCGCTCTACCTTGGCCCGTCCCTGTGCTACTCTCCAGTTGACGGTTCTGAGAGAGCGCCGCTGTTCTGCTAGGCCGCCTGCGGCGACGGCTTCGCCCAAGGGCAGCCCTGCCAGCATTCGCATCACCCTGCACAAGCGGGAATCGTCAGAGCAGCTGGGGATCAAGCTGGTGCGGCGTACAGATGAAGCGGGTGTGTTTATCCTGGACTTGCTGGAGGGAGGGTTAGCCGCTAAAGACGGACGACTGTGCAGCAATGACAGAGTGCTGGCCGTCAACGAGCATGACCTGAGACACGGCACGCCTGAGCAGGCAGCTCAGATTATACAGGTAGAGAGAAAGCATGTGTGTGGGGCAGTTCAGGTCAAGATAAGGACGCTAGTAGACCTTTGTTAACTGATAAATGGATGATATTAAAAATCTATACTGTGTTGTCTAGATAAATGAAAAACAAAATACTAATAACTTAAAGTGAATCACAGCATGAGTTTAAATTCTGGATATTTCTTTTTAAGATTTGATAAAGTTTATTCAGTGTTATTCAATTATCAGTGTTGTTAAACATTAACTTTAATTGAGCAGTAGATAACAGCAAAGGTATTTTAATTACCTTTGTTTATTGTATTTTAGTGTTATTTTAGTATTGTTTATGTATTATAGTATTTATTAATATTTTTAATTAGCTTTATTTGATATTAATAGTTTTTATTGTTAGTTTAATAATTTTGTTATTTGATTGAATTTTTTCCCATTTTTTCATCGTTTTTAATAATCTTATTACAGCAAATAAAATTATTTTTATTTTATAAATTATTTTATTTCATTTAGCTGCCATAGCAACATTTCTCCTTTTCATTCAATTTTTTTAAGTTTAAGTTTTTCTTTTAGTACTTATATTTTATTTTATTTCAGCATTTTTTAACATTATGTGAGCAATAGATGGTGGCATAGGTAATCTAATCATCTTTATTTTATTTTAGTAGTACATTATGTAATTTATGACTATTCTGAATTAGCTTAATTTTTATATATTCAGTTTCACTGTAATTGTATTTACGTGCTCTCGTGATTTTAATTACTTTATATTTTTATATTTCTTTGTTTATTTTATTTAAGTGTTATTTTAGTATTGTTTATGTATTTATATACTATTTATTAATTAGCTTTATTATTATATTTTTAGTTTTTTAAGAATTTTGTAATACTTCAAATAAAAAAATATTTTATTTATTTTAACTTCCATAACAACATTTCTCATTTTTTCTCAAGTTTTTGTAAGTTTAAATTTTTCTTCTAATATTTTAATTCTTCTTAATAGTTTATTTCAGCATGTTGTTAAACATTAAGTGAGCAATAGATGATGGAAAAAATAATTATATTTGTTACTTTTAGTAGTATTGTGTACTTTATGTAATTTATAAATGTTTTGAATTAGCTTAATTTTTATATTTTCAGTTTCATTGTAATTTTGGTTATTTTGTCATTTTAATTAGTTTTTTATATTACTATAAATACCAATTTTATTTTTGTTTATTTTATTAGTTTTCTCTAGTATTGTTTATGTATTATAGTATTATTAATAAGCTTTATTTCATTTTGTTGTTTGCTTGTCATTTATATATATATATATATATATATATATATATATATATATATATATAATTTTTATTTATTTATTTATTTTTAAGTTAGCCTTAGCTTTATTTTAGTTTATATCTGTTTAGTACTTCAAATAAAAAATATTTTATTTAATTTAGCTGCCATGCCAACATTTCTGTATATTTTTTGTACATAAGTTTAAGTTTTTCTTATAATATTTAAATTTTATTTTATTTCAGCATGTTGTTAAACATTAATAGATGATGGCAAAAGTAAAATCTAATAATATCTAGTAATCTAATAATTTTATTTTAGTAATATCTAATTATCTTTGTTATTTTTAGTAGTATTTATGTAGTTAAATAATTTATTAATATTTTGAATTAGCTTGAATTTCTATATTTTCAGTTTTACTGTCATTTTCTTACTGTGCCCTCCTCATTTTAATTAGTTTTTATATTTCTATAAAAATGGATTTCATTTGATTTCCATTGATTCTGTTAGTCTTATTTTTATAATTTATTATTTTTTATTTATTTAAAACATTTACATTAATATTATTTTAATATCACTAAATTATTAAAATATTATGTCATGTATTTAAAGTTTTTAATTAATTATTAGTTTTATTCATTTTAATATTTCAACTAAAATAGTTTTTATTTCAGTAGATGCCATACTAATTCAAAATATCAAAATTTCAGTTAAGATTTTCATGTAATATTAAGCTTTTATTTTAGCTTTATTTAAATTAAAATAAACAGTGTCAGATTTAAAAATACAATACAAAAATCTCTAATATCAACCACTAACCAATATGATTACCAACAGTGTTGAGGAAAGTTACTTTTTAAAATAATGCATTACAGTATTGTGTTACTGCATAAAAAAGTAACTAATTGCATTACTTTGTAACTTTTTATTGAAAGTAATGCAATACATTACTTTTGCATTACTTCTTGTCATCTTGAGTGGGCTATCTTATTTTTTTTTTGTAACAAAAAGCCGAAAAGTTAATTTCCCCTTCACACCAAACGTAAAATTTAAGCTTTAGGCAAAAGGAAGTGCCTCTGCATGTCACTCCCAACACAGGCCAGAAGAGGTTGAGAAAAACATCTTTTTCTCGTCAATTAAAAACTAAATGTGTTACTTTACTCTTTACTTGAAAAAAGTAATCTGACTACGTAATTCGCATTACATCCTGACAGCCACCCTAGTGTGGTGGTGACTTTTACTCTGGCAAACCTCTCACATTTTCTTCAGAAAATAAAAATCTAGTTTCCTCTAATAAATATTCTCATAATAAAAAAGCTATTGTCATCTCAGTGCAAGTTTGGGACATTAGGACACTGTCTGTGCTGCCCTGCTCAGAGGATAATGTGATTGATAGTATCTTTATGTCTACGTGAGCTGCTTTCTCCCATCTGGCTGCCCCGATCACACAGCGAAAGGGCAGCTAAAGCATTATTAAGAATAGCACTGGCGGACAGCAGACTGTCTTTGTTAGATATAAAGCCACCACGGCGCTCAATATAAGAGTATTAGGTATTTATACCGACCGCCTACTGTCATCTTCTAGGCTAGTGGAGAAAGAGTCAATCTGCTGATTAGCCGGTCCAGCAAGCAGACTATGGCCGTGCACATAGGCTCCACCTTGACCAGGGACGTTTGGAGCCATGAACACATTCCGCCGCTTCCCTGCACCGCGACCCCAAGCCCCGTCCCAAGTCTGCAGCTTGCCAGGTCTTCCACCCAGAGAGTGAGTATGAATGCCTGCGGCCAAGAGCTGTGTGTGTTGCAGAATCTATTTTAGCATCGTGGAGACGTAATTAGGGAGCCCTATTTCCGAAGCATCTGGGTAGCTTCCAGTTTTTCCATGAGTTCAGACCACAACCTTAATTACTCCTGGTTGAATCTATTATGAGATCAATTACGAAGTTGGAGTAGAGCTGATCCCGTTGGGATGATGAACAGGACTCTAGTGAGAGCTGATCAGAGTGTCAATTTAGAAATGGGCTTCCCGTTTTCCTTCTCCACCTCTGGGACAAATTTGATGCTCTGCTGCTTGTTTTTAGGATCTCTCCCAGTGTGTGACCTGTAAGGAGAAACACATCACTGTGAAGAAGGAACCGCATGAGTCTCTGGGTATGACTGTGGCAGGGGGACGGGGAAGCAAAAGTGGAGAGCTACCGATATTTGTGACGAGCGTCCAGCCCCATGGCTGCCTGTCGCGTGATGGACGTATCAAACGTGGTAAATTACCTAAACCGAATTTTCTTAAATTAACATCTAGATAATCTTGAGTTTAAGCAAGTTGAGTTTGTAGACTTCAACATTGAGTCTGTTCACTTTCTTAATACATATTCCTGATCTTATTGTGGATGATTCACTGGTTTATGTTACTCTGCAGATTTTTCTTTTTTTTAAAGAAATACAATTCCACTCCAAATAATCAGATGAGGTCAATAATAAATAAATATATTTAAAACTGTATTTAGTGATTGAGATTTTCAGTCTTTTTAGACACTTATTCAAGACTCAGTTAGATAAGCTGTTCACTAAAAGTAACCAACTAATTATTTTGGGAATCGGACTACACTGGTTGTGTTGTATGCATTTGATTCACTAAGAAGAACTGAGTCATTAGAGTCATTTGAATCATTCATTCAGGAATCAGACTACACTGGTTGTGTTGTATGCATTTGATTCACTAAGAAGAACTGAGTCATTAGAGTCATTAGAATCATTCATTCAGGAATCAGACTACACTGGTTGTGTTGTATGCATTTGATTCACTAAGAAGAACTGAGTCATTAGAGTCATTAGAATCATTCATTCAGGAATCAGACTACAATGGTTGTGTTATATGCATTTGATTCACTAAGAAGAACTGAGTCATTAGAGTCATTAGAATCATTCATTCAGGAATCAGACTACAATGGTTGTGTTATATGCATTTGATTCACTAAGAAGAAATGAGTCATTAGAGTCATAAGAATCATTCATTCAGGAATCAGACTACACTGGTTGTGTTGTATGCATTTGATTCACTAAGAAGAACTGAGTCATTAGAGTCATTAGAATCATTCATTCAGGAATCAGACTACAATGGTTGTGTTATATGCATTTGATTCACTAAGAAGAAATGAGTCATTAGAGTCATAAGAATCATTCATTCAGGAATCAGACTACACTGGTTGTGTTGTATGCATTTGATTCACTAAGAAGAACTGAGTCATTAGAGTCATTAGAATCATTCATTCAGGAATCAGACTACACTGGTTGTGTTGTATGCATTTGATTCACTAAGAAGAACTGAGTCATTAGAGTCATTAGAATCATTCATTCAGGAATCAGACTACAATGGTTGTGTTATATGCATTTGATTCACTAAGAAGAAATGAGTCATTAGAGTCATAAGAATCATTCATTCAGGAATCAGACTACACTGGTTGTGTTGTATGCATTTGATTCACTAAGAAGAACTGAGTCATTAGAGTCATTCATTCAGGAATCAGATTACACTGGTTGTGTTACATGCATTTGATTCACTAAGAAGAACTGAGTCATTAGAGTCATTAGAATCATTCATTCAGGAATCAGACTACACTGGTTGTGTTGTAGGGATGGCGAAAACTAAAAAAATTCTTGACCGACCACCGAGCCTCATTAGCCGGTTGAAACCGGTTAACCGATTAGTTTAAAATATGGTACGCTATTTGAAATAACAGCCATTTCGAGCCGCTCCTGCAATTTCGCAAGTCTGTCGCATCTGGCCGCGATCACACCGAACGCGTCTTTTAGTTCTAAAAACGCGAGGCGCACAGCACTGCCTTTTTTTTGTGACTTTTAATAAAAGAGCGTGCTGCGTTTTTTTTATGTTGCTAAGCAACGACCAAAACAGCTGTCCTGTCAGTCAAATCAAAGGATTATAGCGTGAGCACTCTAAAATCTTAGTTTTATGCATAGACTGTTTTATGCTGTTAAGTAAACTGTCATATTAGCAGAAACCCTAAAAAATACAGCTCCGGGTTACCCACGATAGACACCAAAGGTTTCTCCTCTATTTCTTGCAGTCTCCGGACTTTAAAATTCCGTCACCACAACAGAAGGCCCGCCTCTCCATTCATTCGATTGGACAATGGAAAAGAACGCGAATGACGTTGGGCGTTTTTCCGCTCAGAGTTGATTTTTTTTTTCAACTTCACGCGCTCAGAGCGCTCCTGCAAAAACGCCTTCGGTGTGATCGCAGCCTCTCCAAAGAGTATAGGTACTTCTATACTCTTTGGCCTCTCTCTGCCGCTCTGCCTCCCGCACACACACACACACACACACACACTGCCACTCACGTCACTTTTTTTAAAATCCCCTACAGCGCGAAACATGAGTCCCGCAAACGCGGCGCCGAAGAGCTTGTTGTATGTAATCGTAGGACAAATGGCTCCTTAGTTTCAAATGGTTTGGGTACAAGGTGATCGCTTTGAAAATAAAGGCGTTTGTCTAGGTTAGAAGCTCATTTGAAACATTGCCACGGCTCATTTAAGAAAATGACAGCTCCGAAGAGACGCCGCTTTAGTTTCGGTAGTGCCAACCATAATAAAGAAAGATGATGATCATCATCACCTTATCGGTTACCACTGAAATGTAGATGTAATGTATTTCCAAATCTAAGCCCATCTTATGCGGAATGTTGCCTAATAGACTGCAACATGATAAAACCAATGGATAAAACAGGCACCTTCAGAATGCGTAAAAGACGCACCGGCACTTTTTTTTTTAACCGACTACCGACAACTTTGACCGGTTAACGTTGATACGGTCAACCACCGGTCAAACGGTCATCGGTTAACATCCCTATTGTGTTGTATGCATTTGATTCACTAAGAAGAACTGAGTCATTAGAGTCATTAGAATCATTCATTCAGGAATCAGACTACAATGGTTGTGTTATATGCATTTGATTCACTAAGAAGAAATGAGTCATTAGAGTCATAAGAATCATTCATTCAGGAATCAGACTACACTGGTTGTGTTGTATGCATTTGATTCACTAAGAAGAACTGAGTCATTAGAATCATTCATTCAGGAATCAGACTACACTGGTTGTGTTGTATGCATTTGATTCACTAAGAAGAACTGAGTCATTAGAGTCATTAGAATCATTCATTCAGGAATCAGACTACACTGGTTGTGTTATATGCATTTGATTCACTAAGAAGAAATGAGTCATTAGAGTCATAAGAATCATTCATTCAGGAATCAGACTACACTGGTTGTGTTGTATGCATTTGATTCACTAAGAAGAACTGAGTCATTAGAGTCATTCATTCAGGAATCAGATTACACTGGTTGTGTTACATGCATTTGATTCACTAAGAAGAACTGAGTCATTAGAGTCATTAGAATCATTCATTCAGGAATCAGACTACAATGGTTGTGTTATATGCATTTGATTCACTAAGAAGAACTGAGTCATTAGAGTCATTAGAATCATTCATTCAGGAATCAGACTACACTGATTGAGCTGTTTGTCTTTAAATCACTAAAAACAACTGAGTCATTCCTTTGAGAATCAGACTACACTGGCTGTGCTAAATGTGTCTGATTTACAAAAAAAAAAAAAAACTCATTAGGTTGTTTTTGAGGAATACACTGTTTCCCACTCGTGTCTGTAATGATGAAGTGCACTGAAGCGAAACCTGTCTCCATGGGGCCTCAGCCGCATTTCAGTCCTCTCTGTGTCCCTAAGTGTCTTTGTTGTCTCTCTTTGCTCAGGGGATGTACTGTTGAGTATTAATGGTCAAGATTTGACCTATCTGAGCCACAGCGAGGCAGTGGGCACTCTGAAGTCCAGCGCCGCGTCCTGCTCTGTCCAGCTGAGGGCACTAGAGGTGAACACAGTTGAAGAACCGGGCCCAGAAGAAGAACTTCTCCCTCCGCACGAAAACGACTATGACGCAAGCTGGTCTCCATCATGGGTCATGTGGCTTGGACTTCCCAGGTAAGAGTGCAGTCAATCAAATTTAGTAGAACTTCACGTGGGAGATCGTTGATGAATGAAACAAGCGACACAGGGCTATTAAAGTAGATGTACTTTCGGAAGAGTCTAAATGGCTCTCGTTGAACTCCATTGGGAGGCATAAAAATAGCATGCTCACCTTGCTGAGCACTGATCCAAATAACCCTAAAATAGTCAAAGCAATCTGGCCAGGACTACCATCATGCCAGGTTCACCTAGTTTTTTTTCCATCCAAATCTGAGTGGAACAGCTTTGAAGAGAGAGAATGCAGCTATTTTGATGATTCAGACAGAAAAAATATCTGTAGTGTTGATGTGTTTTGGATCAGCAGCTTTATGCAGCACTAACCCACGAGGGGATTACGGCTGTGTCGTGATGTAAACATCAACAGCTGCAGATTATCAGATGAAGCATACATGTGGAGATGACATGCTCCTAGCCCACTTCAGCCCAGTCTCAGGTCATTCAGTCCAGTCTCATTCCCTCCCTTCTGTCCTTCATCATCTGTCCCCTCTGCTTTGACACCCTTCTGCTTCCTTCTTCCTATCCTGTCATTGTGCCAAATCCTCCATTTCTAAATATCTCCTACTAACATGCATCTAAAATACAATTTTTGACTTGTGGGCGATAAAATGGATGGGAGAAATGTATTTCCTGATGATGCTCACTTACTTTTCCCCATCATTCTCTTTCTTTCTGGCTCTCTGTCACAGCTACCTGCATAGCAGTCATGAGATCGTCCTCCGCAGAAGTCACCCTGGCAGCTGGGGCTTCAGCATTGTTGGAGGTTATGAGGAGAACCACAGCAGCCAGGCGTTCTTTATCAAGACTATCGTCCTTGGAACACCTGCTTACTACGATGGCCGTCTAAAGTGAGCAAACACAACAAAACAAACAATAAACAATGATCTAATGCTTCACGACTAAATGATAATGCACTTTCAGCATTATCTTGATTAAAATGTTAAAAAACAAACTTGTATCTCTGGCCATCTCTGTATCTCTGGTGTTTCATAAAAGATTCCTTTTTCTGATATATACAAAACAAAACTCTACTTATATTTAATTATAATTGTAATTTAATGACTATATTTATTAATTATGGGTGTGTTCACACTTGTTATGTTTGGTTTTTTTGGTTTGATAAAAAAAAAAACTGGTGAAATTGCTCTGTTAGTGTAGTTCTTTTGAGTAAGGGTGTGTTCACACTTGTAGTTCGGTTTGTTTGCTTCATTTGATCCACACCAAAAAAGAAAATGATACATTTGGTCCTGGTCCACTTAGCGTTCACCCTAGCATTTTTGAAAGCGAACACCCTAAAGGCCTTTTCACACTGAGTGAACGTGGAAGAAATCGGACAGTGTTCTCCTCCAGATCACATAATTCAGTGGAAAATTAATAGAAAATATATAAAGAACATATGATCTGTTCTCAGATGCAATGATAACGAGTGCATCCTCTTCTCTCTCGGAATACTCTTCAGGTGCTTTTCATTTCTTATTTTTGCATCCTCGTTTCCTTTCCTTGCTTCCTTTCCTCGCGTCTTAGCTCCACCCCCTTAGGATACGAGGGAAGGATTTAAGGAAAGGAAATGAGGATGGAGGAATCAAAGGAGGAACATTGGAATATTCGTGACCACTCAAGCGTCACTTCAAAGCGCCATCAGCTGCGCTAAAGGGATCTGCCCATATGTTGTTAAAGTTCGTTATTTAAGGCATTCATAATAATTATTAACAAAGCAAGATGCCCTGTTTAAATATATGACATTATTTACACTGCAAAGGTAAAATATAAATGTAAATTATTATGACATATCTGAAGGGGGAGGAGTGCGTCACGTTTAGTCGATAAAACACTTCCGCGTAGGTGTATCCTTGCTCAAGACACCTCAGGAAGCCTCCTCACTCCTCGATCCTCGCCTCCTCACTGTGCAATTAAAGAATTGAGATGTCCTACAAGATGGCTGAGCTTGATCGCTTTCCGGGTTATAGGATGGAGGACGGAGGAAACGAGGAGGGATATTGAGAAGCACCCTTCTTCTGTGTTTGTTTAAACTCGTTTTCGAAACAGCGCCACCACTCGTCCTTTTGTGCAACAGCAGCTGCTCCGGGCATGTGATGTAATGCTCAAATCTTATTGGACAGCCGTGTTTTTGCTTTATTAGTCGGACTGGTTGTTAAAAAAAACATTTGCTTTTTCGGAGCGTGAATGTTCACGGTCATAGGAATCTGTTGTTTTATTCCAGTGTGTCATCGTGTGCAATATTCGTTACGCTTTTTCCCACTCAGTGTGGAAAGGCCTTAAGTGTGAACGCTGCACACCAAACAAGCAGATTGAGACCGCTAAAAACATGGGTCTCGGTCCGCTTCCAAACAAACTCTGGTGCAGTTTGAATGAAATATGAATGCAACACGGACCAAATACTTCTAAACAAACCAAAAACAGGAAGTAATGACAAGATGCAATGCTATGCAACAAGATTTCACAAAAGGGGACAAGCGGTATGTCCAAAACAAAATCAGCAAACGTAAAGCAACGAGTAGGTAAAGTGCCTTTTATGAGCTCTTTGTGGTGAAAATAAAATCATTTACACGCAACAATGAGTGCACTTTGTCCAGCAAACTGCATTCTCGAACGCACCTTTTGCTTCTGTTTGGGTGTTCGGTGAGTTCAGTCACGAAATATACGTCATTCAACCCGACCAATCAGGTTGTGAACGTATCACTATGCCTTTAGGATTTGATATCTTTAGGTTCGCTGTCAAAAATGCCAGTGTGAACGCTAAGCGGACCAGGACCAAATGTATCATTTTCTTTTTTGCTTCGGACCAAATCAACCAAACGAACTGAACTACAAGTGTGAACACACCCTAAATGAATTGTCTTAAAGGATTTGTTTACTCCTGAATAAAAATTTCCTGATTATTTTCTCACCCCCCTGTCATCCAAGATGTTCATGTCTACCTTTCTTCAGTTGAAAAGAAATTGAGGTTTTTGAGGAAAACATTCCAGGATTTTTTCTCCATATAGTGGACTTCAATGGGGATCAGGTCCAAATTGCAGTTTCAATGCAGCTTCAGAGGGATCTACACGATCCCAGCCAAGGAATAAGGGTCTTATCTAGTGAAAGGTCATTATAATAATAATATTATATACTTTTTCAACCACAAATTCTCATCATAATCATACATAATCACATCATTAAGTTAGTTCTTCATCTGTGTACTCCAGTTCAAAGCGTTAGGATAGGGCTTTCTTTGCACATTCTTTTTGTAAAATAGCAGATCGTTTAGCTACAGAAGACCCTTATAAAGCTGCATCGAAACTGCAATTTGGACCATCAACCTGTTGGTTCCCATTGAAGTCCACTATATAGAGAAAATTCCTGGAAGGTTTTCCTCAAAAACCTTAATTTCTTTTCGACTGAAGAAAAGACATAAACATCTTGGATGACAAGGGGGTGAGAAAATGATCAGTAAATTACCATTGAAACAATAATTCTTTAGCAATGCATTCATAAGATTGCATGGTTTTGTTCCCTATCCAGGTGTGGTGACATGATAGTGGCTGTAAACGGTCTGTCCACGGCTGGCATGAGTCATTCAGCCCTGGTGCCCATGCTAAAGGAGCAGCGGAGCAGGGTAGCGCTCACCGTCGTGTCCTGGCCAGGAAGCCTGATCTAACCCCGGCGGGACACCATGCCTCACCTCAGACAGCGCTCATATCTGTGTGTTCTAATGGTCCCATGTGTTCTACTCTCTGCCACGGAGGCACCATACTGTCAAAGCCAGAGTCTCGGAAAATCGAATGCTTTTACTTGATGCTGAATAAACCAGGCCTTAGAAAACCTGCCACGCCCATGAGGCCACCCCCCTCTGGAGAGCAGCCTTAAGGTCTCCCCTCACCATGCCGATCAGCAGTCCACTCTACCGGAGGTTTTATATACATGTTATCTCTAAATGTGATCTATGTTTGTGAATGTTTGTGTAAAAGAGAGACCGAACAAAAGTATGTGTGCAGGTATGAATGGATGAATGTGCACAGCTGTTTAATAAATCTTTCCCAGTGCGGATACAAGAGTTTAGCCTCAGTCGATGTGTAAAAATGACTTCTAAACCCACTTATAATCGGATTTGATCTGGCCTTTTTGCTACAATAATCTTAGAGAAGTCTAACGTTCCAAGCTCTCTAGAGATAAAATATATATGGGATAAATATTTGCCATTTCAAAATGCTTTTAGAAAATCTTTGAAAAGATTAGCAGCGATATCTCACAGAGGAGAGGATTTTAGCATTTTCTACCATCTTTGGGCAAGCTTTCAAGGTTTGGCTGGTTAAGCATGTCCCATTAGCTCATGCTGGTAAATGCTATTGCTACACCATCTGGCAGGAAAAAGAAAGTGACTTTAAAAATGTATCAGTGTTCACAGACTGAGGTTTTACCATGTCAATATATTTTTAAAGGAGCTTCAACAGTCCTAAAGTCAGTGGATTTTTTTTTGTTAAATGCCAGACAAGCTGAGATTTTAATGTTTTATTCTACAGCATAAAATACATCAGAATATCACCTTGTAAAATTTTAAAGCTTTATTTGTCTTGAACACAAAAAGGCTGTCGAAGCAGACCTATAAGTAGAAGAGTTTTTCCCCTTTTCCACACAATTACAATTAATGTCTCTGACAACCTCTGTAGTCCCATTTAGCCACTTATGAGCAAATGTCTCTTCATTTGCAAAAACCGAAAAACTCATCTACTCACTAGTCCACTTTCACAGTCTTTATAGTCACACTGATGCACCATTTTATTAAAAACTGAAGAGTTAGCAGTTTATAGACTGCTTTAGAAACTTCTGACAACTGCCTTTGACATCAAAGTTTAAGTTCTGACTACAACTAATTTCTTGTTTGGCTCAGACTGCTTAATAGAAGAGGATTTTGAAAGTTATCATTGAACAGACGGTTCCTTTTCCACCATCATGAACTTTATTCACCACAAAACAGAAGAGTTGCAGAAGTGATCATTTATTTCATAAAGTGAACAACTGAAAATGTAAGGTCTATAAACTGAACAAAACTTGGAAACTGAGGAAATGAGACAAAGGGGATTGTTCCATAAAGAAAATTTAAGGCAATGGCTTCTTTGATGCAGTCTTGTTCAAAGAGATATTTTGCAGATGCTTAGCTAGTTTAGCAGCATCTGACGACTTCGTTTTGGATGAGGTCTTGCGTTTGCGCTGCTTGATTTTTGGCTTCTGTAAGAAATTTAGATGAGCATCTCCAATACATCATGTATTGAAACACACCTATTGGTGAACATAACCGCCACATAAGTTTACCTGTAGTTTTGTCTTCTGAGGCTTATGGATCACAAAATGCCTCTTCAGACTTTCCTGTAAGAAAAGGAGTTGCCTTTAGTTAGTTAAAATAAGATAACAGAGGTGGTCTTTATGAACTCAAAATAGTGTTTTCACATTTCATCAGTCGGCCATATTGGCAGCAAAGAATGTAAACAATGCAACAGAACTCGCAAATTTAGCTTATTATTGGCGCTGAAAATGGTCATGTTTTGGGCTGTACCAATTGGTCAGAACGGGAGAAAGATTTAGAGTACTATAGCCTGCCAAAAGTTATAGCAAATCAAGGAGGGGGAAAAAAAAAAAAAAAAAAAAAAAAAAAAAAAAAAAAAAGGCATTCAAGGTTGGCCAAACTGAACCAGGAATTCCAGGACAAATCTTGACAACATTAGTGTTCTTATTTCCGTTCATGTAGGTGAAATATTACGTTTATATATCTTTACAACCTGTTAACAACATTAATGTAAACAACAACATTTGATTGCACTGGTAGAGTATCACTAATATGGCCAAACCGTGATGCAAGTGCAAACCTTCTATACTCAGCCTCAATTAAAGTGAAATGCTGACCTCCATAGCAAAGGCTTTACCACAGCCTGCAAAAGGGCAGGCAAAGTCATGCTTCCCTTCATGGAAGACCAGAACATGGTTCTGGAGGTTGAAGTTTGTGGTGTAGCTCTTGTCACAGCCTTCTCTAGCACACTTAAACATGTGCCGCTCCCCAGTATGAACGGACTGTTTGTGCTTCTGCAAAAACCAGGCATTGTGGAAAATCTTCTTGCATTGGTCACATGGCAAGGTTTCTGTAAACAAGACAGGATTACGCACAGGGAAACTCAACCACTTACATTTAGAAATTAAGTATCAAAATGACTGAGAACATACCTCTGTGTGCAGTCTTGCGGTGTTTTTGATAGTCTGACCAAGTTTTTCCTTTGAAGTAACAATTCTCCTTGCCACATGGGTAACCTTAAATTTAGGAGAGAAAATTACACATGTACAAATCTTTACAGTATAATCGATTTTTTGGAACTGAAGAATACCTAAATGATGCTGATGTACGCATATTACCTTCATGCACCTTCCCATGGCGTTTTAGAGCTTTAGAGGAAGCAAATTTCTCATTGCATCCCTCAAAGTCACATCTGTTAGAATAAAGCATGAGTAACCTGTCATAATACAGAAACCAAACAAAGCACATACAGTGGTGGCCAAAATTAGCATTTTCACTAGCTTAAAATTCAATCTTTAGCTGCAGTGTGTCAGTTTAAAAAAAAAAAAAAAAAAAAAAAAAAAAACACCCACACACAACCCCAAACCATTTATTTTGCTATTAATTGTTTGCACAAGGAGCCTGACAATAGCCAGGGCTCCACACAGAGATCTGATCTCATCATCATCCAGTCTGTCTGGAATGACATGAAGAAACAGAACAAACTGAGACAGACTAAATCCAGAAGAACTGTGGCAACATCTCCAAGATGGTTTAAAAAAAAAAAAAAAAACCCACACACACACACAATCGGTGCTACCAACCATTCCACAGAAAAAAAAAAAAAAAAAAAAAAAAAAAAAGAGTGTTCCAACCAATCACCGTCAGGGGGTTGGTGTTGTGGACTTTCGCTCTGCCTCCCTCACTCCCCCTGACGGCGATTGGTTGGAACACTGTTTGTTTTTCTGTGGAATGGTTGGTAGCACCGATTGTTCTTTTTGGCATATATCGGACCCTAGGCTGACCACAGAGACGCTTTTTTTACAGCCAATTTATGGGGCAATCAGCGAGCGGATCGTGAAGAAAGGTCAGCTGAATGTGACACTTTATGTTTCAGCCTAGAATCGCTGATACAGCCTTTAAAAATCAACATTGTGACCATCCGTTGCATTTAAAGCAGCTTTTGCCTTAGTTGCACTTGCACATAGTTTTTCCAAGTAGCTTTGCTGGTAGGTCTTTTGAAGCATCTTGGAGACGTTGCCACAGTTCTTCTGGATTTAGTCGGTCTCAATTTGTTCCGTTTTTTCCATGTCATTACAGACCAGACTGGATGAGATCAGATCTCTGTGTGGAGCACTGGCTGTTGTCAGACTCCTTGTGCAAACACAAATCTCACTAGTGTTCTAATAACTTCGCCCACCACTGTAAAAGGAACTTAAAGAAACACTTACTCAAAGGGCAACTCATTTGTGTGCTCACAGATGTGGGTCTTCAGTTGCTTTTTCTTACGAAACTCCTTTCCACAGCCTTGATGGTTGCACTGCAAAATATTCCCAAGACATTTAAACAACAGGAAACATTTATATGAATAAAACTGTAATCAAATCATGTAAGTGACTCACCACATAAAAGCTCTCTTTTTGGTGGTGAACATGAGCAACATGGTTCCTCAAGCTGCCAGGCGTGGCGAAAGCATCTGAACACCCGCTGACTGAGCACCTTTACCAGTTTAAACCAGTTGATGAGCAGAAGTGTGCACAAAAGCAGCATAGCAAGGGTAATGTGTGACTACATATAAAAACCTAGCAAGCTGCCTACCTAGACTTTATTTTTATTTTTTTTTTTTAGAAAAAAAGTGGTTCCACAACCATACTGGCACAGAATGTAAACAATGCTTCTGAACTGAACTCATATTTGGAAATTATTGCTGCTGAAAATAGTCAATCACTGTCATATTTTAGGCTGTATTAACCGGTCGGACTGTATAAAAAAAAAAATAAATAAATAAAAATAAAAAACACATTTGGAGTACTATAGGCTACCAAAAGTTAAACAAATCAAGGAGCAGAGTGCAAAAAAACTGTCTGAGGAACAAAAGGCGTTGTGATTGGCCAAACTGAGGATTTCCAGGGCAAGAACCTTGACAACATTTGTATTTGTTCTCATTTCTGGTCAGGCAGGTGAAATATTAGGCTAATATCTTAATACTGCTTGTACGCATCTTTAACACCCATTAACTTTAGTTTGTCCAAATATGGTGCCCTTTCCTGCTTACTAAGTCCTTCTCTATATGATTTAACAGCTTCCACACATTTTTTTCATGGTTTAAACAACATAAATTAGCAAAACAACATATTCAGTAGTACATTATCCATGCATCTGACCAACTGACAAAGTGGTAACATAAGTGCAAACTCTCTATATATAATGGCCATAAAAACTGTCAGGGCAGCTAACTACCATGAGGAAGTGTGTTAGTTCAACATGTGAGTCAATGAATCAGTTGTGTAAACGATTCAATGATGACTCAGCTCACTCATAACACCAAGAATATGCTCATTTGTCGCCACATACTGGCGTTACAACGTAACCTGTAGAAAAGGCCACTGAATGAATCGTTTTAGTCAACTGCAAAAGTGTCACTGGCATAAATGAAATTCACACTACTGCGAAATTTGAAGTAATAAAAACTCCAGTACAACATGGTACAAGAAACCATGGATAAATCAATGAAACAAGTGTTAATAGCATATGCTAGTTTAAGTAAACAAATTATTTTTGGTGTATGGACTCACATGTAGGGTTTCTCCCCGCTGTGGCTCAGGTGATGTCGGGTGAGCTGGTAACGGGTGCAAAAGCTCTTCTCACAGTCTCCACAAGCAAAGGGCTTCTGATGAATTGTTAAAGAGAGAGAGAGAACCACTAAGTATTAATATGAACATTACCTGAGTATCTAAAACCCAGACAAGATTATGTTATTGATTGCTGTCACTCACCAGTCCCGTGTGTCTGCAGTAATGCGCTTCCAACTTCCACAGCTTTGAAAACGTCGCTTTACAGTCAGCAAATGAACAAATGAAATGTTTATTCGGGTGTTTAATTCTTTCACCCATTCTTGCCAATTTTTAACAACTACTGTCAGATGGTGGCTGGTCTGTGTTCGGCCCACAGCGGTAGCATATCACTGAGCTTCGTTTTATTGTGAGTGGAACATACCAACTGAGTTTATGAGAACGACGTACTTGCAATTTTAGCGACAAAAACAAAGGCGTGTATATATTTTTTTATTAATAATGAAAGATACAACACGATTTAGTCAATGCTCTTGACTCACTAATAGTTGTGGCCATATATATCTATGGTTGTGGCGCTCTTATAAGTGGACATGGCATGTTCCTGATTTGAATAGAGCTACCTGTGTAGGTCACATGACAGACTCATGACGTCGATTGTTTATGGTTTATCATTGAAAACCATCATTTTTAAATAAAACAAAAATACATGAAACATATTAAATAAAATGGTATATAGAAAACACATCTCATTGAAAATAGATGAATAAATAAATAAGAGAAAATACACACTACCAGACAAAAGTTTTTGAACAGTAAGATTTTTCATGTTTTCATGTTTTAAAGAAGTGATGATCTATTTGATCCATAATACAGCAAAAGCAGTAATAAGGTGAAATATTTTACCATTTAAAATAACTGCATTCTATTTGAATATATTTTAAAATGTAATTTATTCCTGTGATCAAAGCTACATTTTCAGCATTATTGCTTAAGTCTTCTGTGTCATCCTTCAGAAATCATTCTAATATGCTGATTTGCTGTTCAAGAAACATTTATTGTTATTATTATTATTATAAATATTTAAAACCGTTTTTTAGGATTCTTTGATGAATAGAAAGATCCAAAGATAAAATGGATGAAATTATAGGCTTTTGTAACATTATACCATTCAAAAGCTTGCAGTCAGTATAATTTTGTGGGGAAAGAAATTATAGAAATAAATACATTTATTTAGCAAGGATGCTTTAAATTGATCAGAAGTAATGATCAAGACATTTATAATGGTACAACAGATTTTTATTTCAGATAAATGCTGTTCTCCTGAACTTTCTATTCAGAAAGAAACCTGAAAAAATTCTACTCAGCTGTTTTTTACATAATAATAATAATAATAATAATAATAATTAATGTTTTTTGAGTAACAAATGAAAATATTAGATTGATTTCTAAAGGATCATGTGACTGGAGTAGTGATGTTAAAAATTCAGCTTTGAAATCACAGGAATAAATTACATTTTAAAATATATTCAAATAGAAAGCAGATATTTTAAAATTTACAAATATTTCAAAATGTTACTGTTTTTGCTTACTGTATAAAACCTTTGATTGGTAGTGTACCTAATTAACATTTTTAGTTTGTGTTGCTTTTAATTTTTTTTCTTTTCAGATATGGTTTCAATATGTGTTTTATTTTCTTACATATTCTATTTATCATTGGTTTTAAAATAGATTTATGCAAATGATATATCAGAATATATTTCTCCTATTTCCATCTGGTTATTTTTATCAAATGAATCACGTCTACTGTTTATTTTCCATGGTGATTCACACGTGCTATAACACCTGATAACCACTAAGCAACTGTTCACCTTCACAGACTTGTGATCAGGACTGAAGGTCTTTGCAATTGTCTGACAGAGATTTATGTGGATATTAAACCGTCAAGTGGCTCCATTCAAGTCTGTGTATGAATGTGTCTGTCTAGGGTGTTTAAAAGACTGCCTGGCTCCATCCATCACACACACACGTGGAAATTACTGCCCTAATTGTGGTTTATCAGCCTCCAAGAACAGCCTGCTGATATGCATGATTTACTACAGTCATGATTGCTCCTATGTGTCCCAAGGTGATCATGTTTTATTTCAAAACTAGTGTTGCTTAGTGTAAACTATTTCTCATTTCCTGCTTGCTGCACTTTATCCTGAGGCAAAGGGGTAATGTCTCAAATTTAAATAAGAAACAAAATCTAACATTGATAATTGTACATTATCCAGAGTGAACAGCTTAGAAATTCAAGTGGACCCTCACTCAAAGTCATCCAGATTCTATCCTTCTGACATCAAGTTCAGGGGACATTCCTGCCCCACAATCACCGTTGTGCCTCTTCCTTCACATCATCCGGTCTTGCAGTGTCCCAACCCTCTGGTGTTTGGGACTGATCAATAAAGCTCTATCTCACTGGCCATGATCTGTCCTGATAAGCCAGTGAGCAAAATGACAAACACCAGCTCACAGCCAAAACGGTGTGTTGATGGTGATTGGAGAGTCATGCCTTCAGTCTCCCAATTGAAGCAGTCTCCCTGATTTCACAACCTTTAGGGGATTTCAAAAAGAGTCAGAGACTGTGGTGGGAGAAGACAACATGATGTCTAGTTGTACTATCTCTGTATGCCGTGTTTGCTTGTCTCCCTGGCTGAGAGAGGAAAGTTAATGTGTAACACAGGCAGTCGATACGGCTGCCGCGCTGCTTGATGGCCTACATCTCTGAGTGTCGAACAGGTATGATTAAGGACCTCAGGACTTGCCTCTGCCCACTCTGCTCCATCGCTTTTTCCTCTTTACCTCTCCTCTGTTTACTTTGTTTAATTCAATCTATGAGTCAGTGCCTTGCAGCAATGTTCTGGAAGCTACTTTGAAAATGTAGCTTGTTAAGCTACTAAAAAGACGATAAGTACATTGAAACATAACTATGAATGATTATAATTTGATCAGGGCAGTATGCTCTGGAACAAAAGCAGTGAGGGAACAATTAATAAATGAACAGTAGAGTATCAAATGGTAGACTAAATTTTAACTACATACGACAAAAATTAACCATAATTTACAAATATAGTTTAAATATATCCACCTTATTTTTCAATGCGGAAGTAAGCTGTTTTCTGGTAATGTGTTATACTTCCAGTTCATAAGCCACTGTAGGGAAATAACGAGAAGAATAACAAAGTGCACTAATCAGTAAAATTGTTCCGCTACAAACCACTGTGTTCATAATAAGGATAAAACATTAAAATGATTTGGTAAGACGCAACAGTTTGTAATATCAAGCAGCCAAACAAGCTGTTTTTTACAATTAAAAACAGCTCCCTGGTGAAAAAAAAAAAAACAGCTAAAACCAGCCTAGGCTGGTTGGCTGGTTTTAGCTGGTCAACCAGCCTGGTTTTAACTGGTCAGCAGGCTGGTTTTAGAGGGGTTTTGGTCACTTTTCCAGCCTGGCCAGGCTGGTCAGGCTGGGAAACCACCAGCTAAAACCAGCTACTTCCAGCTTAAACCAGATGAGACTAGCCAACCAGCCTAGGCTGGTTTTAGCTGTTTTTTTCAGCAGGGCTGGAAGCAGATGAGATCAGAAGCCAGACACATTAAATTTATAAATGGCCGTGCCCTCTTTTGTGCTCTTATAATTTACAAGAAAATATTAAGTTACTTTTTTTTTAAATGTGACCCTGGACCACAAAACCAGTCTTAAGTAGCATGGGTATATGTGTAGCAATGGCCAACAACAGATTGTATGGATCAAAATGATAGATTTTTCTTTTATGCCAAAAATCATTAGGGTATTAAGTAAAGATCATGTTTCATGAAGATATTTTGTAAAATTCCTACCGCAAATATGTCAAAACTTAATTTTTGATTAGTAATATGCATTGCTAAGAACTTCATTTGGACAACTCTAAAGGTGATTGTCTCAATATTCAGATTTTTTTGCACCCTCAGATTTCAGTTTTTTAAAATAGTTGTATCTCGGCCAGATATTGTCCTATCCCAACAAAACCACATTAATGGAAAGCCTCCAGCTTTTAGATAATGCATAAATCTCATTTTCAAAAAAATGTACCCTTGACTGGTTTTGTGGTCCTCATATAAAAGAGGACTGTTCAAACGAACAAAATCTGACTTTCCAAAATAGAGAGGACCGTTCAAACAACCCGTTTCAATAGCATTAATTAACGTTTCCTAAACATATGACTGAGACGACCGTTTAGGATGAAACGATTTACTTGAACGGATGAGAGAGCATTGTCTGAACAAACTCAGTCAATAGCATAAACATTAAATTTAAGAGAGAGGACCGCCTGAATAAACTGATTCACTAGAAAAAAAATCAGATATCCAATTACACATAAGAGAAAGCTTTGTCCAAACGAACAGATTTACTAGAATGAATCGACTCGCTTTCCAATGTTTCCTATGAGAGGACTGTTCGAACGAACCGATTCACTTAAATGAATCGAACTGTCCAACAATACGAGAGAGGACCGTCTGCAAGAACCGATTCACTAGAATGAATCAGACTATCCAATGTTACATGAGATAGAGAACAGTTCAACTGATTCACTAGAATTAATAGGACTATCCTCCTTTGCAATAGAGGACCGAGCGTTTAAACAAATCGACTAAATAGCATTAATCACTGTTTCTTAAATATATGCCAGAGATGAGCGTTTGGGATAAAACGACTGTGTTATATGATAGAGAGAACCGTCCGAACAAACTCTGTCACTAGAAAAACATTATATTTAAGAGATGGGACCGTCTGAACAAACTGATTCACTAGAATAAATAGCCTATGAGATAGAGGACTGTTCGAACGAACCGATTCACTTAAATGAATCGGATTATCCAACATTATAAGAGAGGGCCGTCTGAAAGAACCGATTCACTAGAATGAATCAAACTATCGAACGTTACATATGAGTTAGAGGACCGATTGAAAAAACATTCATACACTATTATGACAACTATATAAAACAATTTAGAATGAAACGATTCCTTAGAACGAATCAGACATTCTGAAGATTTAATTTTTGTATGATAGAGTTTACAAACTGACATTCAAATTATAGACTAGCCTATCAATTGTGTAATCTGAATGCAAATAAAAGACTGTAGTAATGTTGGCCTGTCTTTAATATGTTATAACCCTGTCTGACATTTAAAATGTTACAGTCAGTGTTTTCAATTTCATTCATGGTGTATATAAATTAACATCGTAAAGACATAGGCTGCCGTCATCACAGGACTCTTAATGTTAAGCACAATAACAAGAAACATTTACCAAATTACTCAGAATAGTTCATTTTAGTATCAACAACTTCATGGGAAAAATAGACATTCAAAATCTTAAAGATTGAAAGATCCGGTCTTGCATATATAATCAGTGTTAATTCATTACTAATGAAAATTCCTTTACCATTCTCGCACTTTCAACATCTTTGCAGTGATCAATACCAGGGCAGGATGTCACTTGTTGATTGATACTATTGATTATGACCTCTGCGAGACCTCATCACCTTCATCCCAATCCTTACAAATATCTAACACCGGCACGATAGCAGAGGGAACAGGGCCAGCGGATAGGCACAGCACACAATGAGGTTATCTAGTCGTCCTCACATATTCTCACAGTCATGCTATGACCTCTCAGCGCGCCATCCTAATACTGTGGCTGATTCCCAGACCTGTGTGTCCTCTGAGGACTGAATGAATAGATCATGCCTAAAAAAGGAATAAGGTCAGATTCTACCCCATACAGCTAAATCTAAATCAAGCAGTGCAACTGTAATGCAGAAGAGTCGTAATATTAATATGCATGGAAGAATGTGCATGTGAGAACATTGTGGAATTAGGGCTATTTCTCATATGCACCCACACAGCTGCTGCGTATCTCAGGAACTGACCCTAATTGAAGCAAATATTGGGTGAAGTACTGAGGTGGGATGAGATAACATATTTGTCAGATATGCAGTCAGCCATTCAGCCACTCTGATTACACAGCACAAGTCAAGATAGAGAGAGGTGGTCCTCGCTTACACACCAAATCACACAAAGAACATCACACACACTAAAGGCCCAGAATAGTAGCTATTCAAGTGTACATAGTCCACAAACTAGACAAATGTATCAGCAAGTTTGTATATTTAGGAGTATTTTGCTATTTAGTCATAATTTGACTCATCACTTTAGAAAAAATTATTTATAGATTTATAGCTTATTTGGTGTTTTCATAATAGTCAGCCTGTTGTTTTATAGCCCCGTATCATATTTAATGAATGAAATTTATATTAGTTTCTAACTAATTACTTTGGGGTGCTGATTCCAAAAGTACACTATATACAAAATGCCCAAATATAATGGGCATTTCGTAGCATTTTTGCTTCGCAAGCCATTGTTGTATTATGCCGTAATTACCAGAAAACTGCCAGAAAGACATGATTCCTATCTTCCTTTAAGCCAAGTTACAACTTTTTGTTCAATTCTCACAGATTTTCACACTTGTAAGTCATTCTGAATACATTATTTCACACTTAATTTCCACTTTTTTTCCACTTTCACTTTGCAAATTGATCAAATGATACATTTTTTGTCATTAAAACTGAGATGTTTGACTGATTCTTAATACTGTGTGGTTACATGAATGACCCACAGCTTTTTTTTTGCTTGTTTGGTGATAGTTGTTCATGAGTCCCTTGTTTGTCCTGAACTCTTAAACTGGCTGCTGTTATTTAGAAAAAATGTTACTGATGCTTCAGAAAGAAACATGGTGCATTAATTTTAATATCAGGGTAAATTTAACTTATTTTGTCTTCTGGGGAACATGTAAGTATCTTCTTTAGCTTCTGAAGGGCAGTACTAAATAAAAAAATATGATATTTAGACAAAATAAGAAAAATGTTAATATCTTCATTCCATTCAAAGTTTTCCTGGCTCTTAATGAATTGTTTTCCTTCTGAAGCATCAGTGAGGGTTTGAACCTTCTGTAATAGTTGCATATGAATCCCTCACTTGTCCTCAGTGTGGAAAGGGTTCAAATATACAAAAAAATACTGAAAACCAAAGAATTTGTGGGACTTGAAGAAGAAGAAGAAGAATAGCAGGCAGTTTAACTGTTCAGGACAAACAAGTCTCATGAACAACTATCACTAAACAAAAAACAGCTGTGGATCATTCAGGTAACAACACAGTAATAAGAATCAAGCGTATGTAAACTTTTGAAAAGGATCATTTTTATAAAATCAACTATTATTTCTCTTGTGGACTATATCTTTTATGTGAAAACGTATTCAGGTCAGTACTATTAAAAAATTGCATGCATTTTGTATGATCCCACTTATTTTGGTAAAAGAATTAACACTTTACAGTTTCTGCAAGGTGTGTGTAAACTTTTGACCTCAACTGTACATCATATCATGGCTATAGTGTAGGGTTTCATCCATACTAATAATGTTTTCCTCAACAAATATTCACCGTCAAGAACACAATGACTAAGTCTGAATTTAAAATTAAAATATATATCAGTAATGTCTTTTAGCACGCTAACTCAAGGATCTTTACAGTTGAACGGAAATGGTAGGGTATTATTCTGTCAAGACAACGGCTAATGCTGCCTTCTAGTGACGACTCATGTGAACTACCATACAATTAACCACAATCTTTTTTAGAAAGTATTTTACGACCTAGTAAGCAAAATAGTGTCGTTTCTTTAGAAAGTGTTTTTAATTCCACTGTTTTGCAAGGGAAATCTTCTAAATAGATATTTTCTTTGTAATACCTTGAATTACACGAGGTGTGTAATTACCTTCAGAAATAAAAAAATAACCACTATAAAGGTAACTTTTCACTCATTTTTGAATCCAACTGTGTTCAGTTGTAATGAAGAGCTGAAAGGGAGAAATTAAGAAAAAATGTTGTACTTCACTTATTTTAGGCAGCATAAGACAGCAACTTAAAAAATGCCACTTCTGAAAAAGGCATAAATTGTATGCTGCTTGGAGTTTGCTGTAACACACAATATTTAAATTACCTCTTTTTTGTTGTTAAGATGAAAACTGGGATATTTTGGCCAAATATTTGGTCATTCAATGTTTGACACCAACTAAATTCAGTACTAACCTTTGGCAAGCACCATATTCACACTGCATAAAAGCAAGAAAAAAAAGGAAAGCTTGTTGCTATCCAGGGCTGAAGTAAATAGACATTCTTCTTATTGACAAATCCTTGAGGCTGTGGCAAGCTTTTGTAAGTCTTTCTGGAGGAAAAGAGTACCATCTACAGGACAATGTCAACTTTTCCACAAAGCTAAGTTTCCTTTTTTTTAATCAATATGCAACAGTTCTTACATTCTCGACTACAGAGGCCTGTTTCCACCACTGAATAAAAACATACTTTTTACCTGATGGCTTTTTTTCAGAACTGAGAGACATAGTCACAACTGTGCTACAAAGTCAGAATTGAGATATGCATGCAATTCTCAGAAATAAAGTCAGAATTGTGAGATGTCACTATTTTTTTCAGAAAGGCATGAAATAAATTCACAATTGCAAGAAAAAATATAAACATGCTATTGCGTTACATGTAAAACCTCAAATTATCTTTTTGCCCAAAACTGTGAATTTATCTCTCGCAATTGTGACTTTTCTGAGAACTGCGGATTTATCTTGCGGTTGTGACTTTATACCACGCAACTGCAAGTTATCAAGGCAGAATTTTGAGATATAAACTCACAATTCTGAAAACAGTGTTTTTTCACCCTAAAACTAGACTCTCAAATTGTGAGTTTATATCACAATTTTGAGGAGAAAATTCATAACTTAAACTCGCTATTGAAAGGAAAAAAGTCAGAACTGCGAGTTCTTATTTTGCAATCCTGACCTTTTGTTTTCTTTCAATTGCGAGTTTCATCTATGAAAAAAGTCACAATTGCAAAATATACTCGTAATTGAGCAAAAAGATAACAATTGAGATTTTACGTCTAACACGTTTATATTTTTTAGACAAAAAAAAAGTGAGTTTGTCTCACTTAAATCAATACTAAACTCAGCTGCGAGCTGGAAATTTACTGAATTTATAATTAAAACAGGGTCCTTCATAAAGAACATATGCACCTACAGTTTTAAAATAGCTTTATGAAAAAAACAAACTGAAGAAACAATTGATTGTGTATTATGACATTTCTTATAGTATTCTAGCATGTCACTGTCAATTTATATCATCTCACCAGTAATACTCCTAACACAGCTCATATTTATCAACACAATAAGCACACTTGAACAATGGTTACAGAAAAATAACAAACTAGCAATACATGGTACAAAGATCTTTATTTTGGTCAGCAAATTTATGCCATGAACTCGTAGGGGATGGGCTCCAGGAGCTGGGGCTCGTTGTTCTTGGTGCTGACAAAGTGTGCTGGCCGTGGAGCAGCAGGCTGAACAAGACGACACAACACCACAATTAAAGAACAGACAGATCTGTTATAACACTGTTATACACTGTAATTTATCCCAACATGAAAATTACATTGGGAAGTAAAATGAAACATTTCATAATCTAACATTCTAGACAGAAAACAGAAACACTAAATGATCTCATACCTGGCGTTTCACCTCAACCCAAGTGCCCTGCTTCTTGGCCTCCATTTTAGTCTTCTCGTTCTCCCTGACACGCTGCAGGAAGCTGTCTCTGCTCTTTGAGTGCTTAATGTGCTCGATACGCACATTAATTCTCTTAGCCAGGATCTTGCCCCTAAACATAAAAACAATAACTGGTCACTTTAAAGACAACAACTCATGTACATTCACAAGATCCATCAATGAGGGGCATGTTTCCTTAATGACAACCTGGCGAAGGCATTAACGTGCCTGTCCAGAGTGCATAAGGATGACTGCTTTTGCCCACATTAATGACCACGTAGGACACAGGATGGCCCTCATGGCAAAGTGAATCTGGGGCATTACACATTAAAAACCTTCATTTATATTGACAATTCAAAACAATGTGTGATACCTAGTCGAATGAATAAACTAAAATAAATAAAGTCCAGTTTTGAGAGGGGGAAAAAGACTGATATTTTCTCAGATTTGCGAGTTTATTGCTTACAATTCTGACTTCATAACTTGCAACTGTGTTATAAAGACACAACTGCGAGATATCAACTCACAATAGAGAAAGTCTCAACTGAATTTCTTTCCTCAAAATTGCGATATAAAATTCTCAATTGTAAGAAAAAATTAATTAAAACTCAAAATTATGAGTTTGTATCTCAGAATTCTCACTTTATCATGCAATTGGGATTTTATCTCGCAATAGACTTTCCCAGAATTGTAAAATATAAACTCAGTTATAAGTTATAAAGTCTATAAAGTTTTGAGGGGGGAGACTGATATGTTCTCAGAATTACTTACAAACCTGACTTTATAACTTGCATTTGTGTTATAAAGTCACAACTGTGAGATATCAACTTGCAATTCTTTTTTACTTTTTCTACTCACAATGGTGAGAAAAATAAAGTCAGAATTGCAAGAAAACTTTTGAGTTTGTATTTCTTGCAATTTTTCCCCGCAATTGACTTTCTCAGAATTGTGAAATATAATTGTGAGTTATAAAGTCCAGTTTTGAGGGGTGGGGGGGGACTGACATCTTCTCAGAATTTTTAGGTTATATCTCACAATTCTGACTTGGTACTTCGCGAGTGTGTGTTATGGTCACAATTGTGAGATATAAACTCAGTTCAGCAAAAAACTTTTTTTCTTGCAATTGTGTGTTTATATCTTGCATTTGACTTTCTCAGAATTGTGAAATTAAAACCTGCAATTGCTCATCATTGCAAGAAATAAAGCCAGACGTGCAAGATAACTTTTTCCTCACAATTATGAGTTTGTAACTCGATTCTCACTTTTTTTTTCTCTTGCAACTGCAAGTTTATAAAGTCCGGTTTTGAGGGGGAAAAAATAAGATTCTTCCAATTTAAATTTTATATCTCAAAATTCTGACTTGATAACTTACATTGTGTTATAAAAGTAACAAATGCAAGATATAAACTTACAATTCTGAGGAAAAAAGAGTCACAATTGTAAGTTTATATAAGTCAGAATTGTGAGGTAAAGGCCTGGTTTCACAGACAGAGTTTAGACTAAATTAGGACATTCAAGTAATTTTTAGAAACATGCTTAAATACTGGTGTGCATCTTGAGGCAAAACAAATGCACTGATATATTCTTAGATCAGTCAGTACCATTTCTTTCTGTTGAAACAGCTCAGACTTTATTTTAGTCTAGGACTAGACTTAAGCCTCATCTGTGAAACTAAGGGATAAAGTCTCAGAAAAAACATATAAAGTCAGAATTGCGAGATATACAGTAGTCAACATTTGAACTGGATCAAAAAGTTCAAAGTTGTCAAGAATGGGTATTGTTTTGGTGTTAGGACAACTTTGATGAAAGGTTTTGATCCGTTTCAAATGTTGACTACTAGAGTCCCAATTGTTTTTCTTCTCAGCATTGTGTGATATGAAGTCACAATTGCGAGAAATGAAGTCAGAATCACAAGATAAAAACTTTTTTCTTGCAAATGTGAGTTTGTATCTCAGAATTCACTTTTTTCTCACAATTGTGTAAACACGTAGATATTGACTTAAAATTATGAAGTATAAACTTGCAAATGCAAGTTATAAAGTCCAGTTTTGAGGGGGGAAAAGACTTGTCAGAATTGCAAGTTTATAAATCACAATTCTGACTTGGTAACTCACAATTGTGTGTGTTATAAAGTCACAATTGTGAGATATAAACTCACAAGTCTGAGAAAAAAAACAGAACTGTGAGATGTAAACTCACAATTCTGAGAATTTTTTTTTTTTTTTTCACAATTACATTTTTTATTCATGGCAGAAACAGGCTTCCATTGGTTTCTGTACTTGTCTGACTGGTGTTATTTAACCTCTAGCTATTAGTTGCATTGTTACAACATTTAAAATGTATTTTTATCAAAGTATAGGTCATGTTCAGAGTTGCACTTACTTGACTTGCTTGTTGACAATGATGCCTACAGCATGCTGTGTAACATTATAAACACGTCCCGTTTTGCCGTGGTAGCATTTATGAGGCATGCCCTTCTGAATGGTTCCTGTGCCCTGGATAAAGTAGTATCTTTTTAATAAATTATTCTTGAAAAAAAAAAAAAAAAAAAAAAAAAGTATACTGTACGTTTAAGAAATCTTACCTTGATGTCTACAATATCACCCTTCTTGTAGATGCGCATGTAGGTGGACAGAGGGATTGGGCCTATTGTAGAATAAAAAACAATGTCAGCACAAAAAGCTAAAGTACAGTACAAAAATAGTGCAAAATAAATCAACTTACCATGCTTGCGGAAGGGCCTGGCAAACATATACCTGGTACCCCTCCTCTTGCCTCTGGTGTTCGTCATGATGCCTGATTACTGGATGCAGAAGACAAAATACAATAAAGCCAAACAAATCATTTCTAGAAAAAAAAAAACAGTTAAAACATTTCATTGAACTACACATGATATCCGTCCACTCTATGTTAAATACAATGCTTGGCCGTATAATAGAACTACATAAAATGATAGCAAAAGTATCCCAATAAAGAGCAATAAATATAGTTATAGACATTTAAATTATGACTTTAACACACTAAGACTTTTTAACAAAAGATCGTTACAGCTTTAGCAAACATTAAGGGACCGATCTGAAATGACATCTCGCAAAGGTGTTCGTAATACATCGTACTCAAATACAGAAAAAAGTAATATTTATACACGGCTTTATTTTCATATTCATGGCTCTCCATATCCTATAAGTTACACGCATGGCCCGCATGGAACGGACACGCTCCAGCTTGGCGCTGTTTTTTACTCTTTACGGCATCCAGCAAGGCACATACGGACTTAATTTCGATGTCGTGCTAGGTAAAGTATTTTTTGGGCGCTTTTTGTGGAACTTCTGCTCAGTGGGAGCTATGAAATTAACGATTTTATACATAAAGTCTGGAGCACATCTTACCCCCGGTTGCTCGCAAGATGGCGGGTACGGCGGAAAGAGAATGATGGGGTCTTGCGGCGCTTCCTTCAAAGCACGAATAGGAGGACTGGTCATTTGCCTGAGTAAAAGTAGCAGAGCTGTTGGTCCATGGCATGGGCAGTCAGTGATGTCATCGTCTTACAAAAACAGTTCAGGATTTTATTTTTTATTATGATTTCCAATCTTTCCTATCATTTATACGATGATTACCAGTTTACAAGTAGCACGGGTATGTTTGTAGAAATAGCCAAAGATACATTTGTATGGCTCAAAATTCTTAATTTTGCTTTTATGACACAAATCATTAGGATATCAAGTAGCCTAAAGATCATGTTCCATGAAGATACTTTGTAAATTACTTACTGTAAATATACCAAAACTGCATTTTTGATTAGCAATATGCAACTTCATTTGGGCTATTTTAATTGTGATTTTCTCAGTATTTAGATTTTTTTTTTTACATTCTCAGATTACAGATTTTCAAATAGTTGTATCTCGTCCAAATATTGTCCTATCCTAACAAAACCACATCAATGGAATTTAAAAAAATGAATTGAAATACTTTAACTAGGTCATGTTTATTTCCAAAAGTCTTATGTAACTTGCATTTTATTACAAATGTAATAAATTAAATCGAATCCTGACATAAATACTTATTTTTGAACATAACACAAGCAGTCCACAAGCTCTCTAAGTGTAGATTTTAGTGCTGTCAAGCGATTAATCGCGTTTAATCGCATCCAAAATAATAGTTTTTGTTTACACGTTTGTGTACTGTGTATATTTATTATTATGTATATATAAACACATGCATGTATATGTTTTGAAAATATTTACAAGTATTTAATTTATATCATTTATATAAATATATTCAATATATAAATATAACATACTTTTCATAAATACACACACATGAATGCACATATATTATGTAAACAAAACGTTTATTTTGGATGCGATTAATCGTGATTAACCGTTTGTGAACACTAGTAGGTTTACATAAAAAATTTAACCAGGATAATTTATTTTTTCGAATATAATAAATTAAATAAATCCTGACATAAATTAAACGTATTCCTCAAGCTCTCTGCTGAACTAAATATGCTCTCAAATTAAACCAACTAGTTTACTAATTATTTGTACTACAGTGTAGTCTTAATGTTCAGTGATGTCTTCCTGAAGGTGTCTTGTGTGTGTACTAATACCTTGGCTAAATTAAAATAATTGAAAGGCAAAATCCGTGAGCCGGTGGGGCACTAAGACCCTGCGGAACTCCCTCTGGCAGGGACGCAGTCTGTCCTCACGGGGACTCCTCTTCGCCTCCGCGCGGTGATTGGGTGGAAGATGGCGCTGGGCGAATGGAAATCCTAATGACAGTTTCCAAATTTGCCTCTTTTTGTACCATGGTGAGTAAATATGACTTCAATCACGGATAATTGGTCGTCAGTACACGCATGACATTGTAAAGGGTCGTTTACTGCATTAGTTCAGTGAATCGGACTCCTTGGGTTGCCAGTTTTCCTCTGCTGCAGTTGCGAGCTGTCTTTATCCGTCTGTGTGCTTGCTGAATTTTGCCTTGGGCCTAAATAATTACTGTTATTTGGTAGATATACGACACGACCGTACTGTCTTCACAACACAACGTTAGGCTTTTAAATTAGTCCGTCTTTATAGGATTTGCTGAAAGCAGCAAAGCAGAGATCTGCTAACTGCTGAGCTGAAGTGTCATTCAGCTCGGGTTATGATCGCGAGATGTGCTTAATAAACGCGAGACAGTGACATCTAAATAATCTCCGATTGTTATTTATGTGTAATAAATGGCTACAAGCATTCAGACACGCGTTGTGTTAGGTATGGCAAACGTGAGCATCATGATGATGTAAAATGCGTTCAGTGTACCTGTGCTTCAGTGCTAAGCTGTTGCCAGTGCGGTCACATCGTGATTTCATGGTCCCATCCCCTCTCTGCATCTCCGTACCCAGTGTGTTCCTCCATATATTATCTGCTTTATTTGCGATTTGATTGTAAATTACGTTTTACGTCGCATTTGGCGGTTTTAAATGTAAAAGTGCCTGGAGTGAAATGCTAATGAGTGCTAATGTGGTTTTACCTCATCACATATACTGGACGTGTTGTTATTTAAGGTAGTTTTAAGGCTCACACTTACGTGTTTTTGTCATTTTGCATTTTAAAACATTTAACATTAAATTTCAATCTGTGGTTGTTGTAATCTTATCAACAGTGCGGGCGTAACATCGTTAACGCATTACAAGTAACGCGAGTTATGTAATCAGATTACTTAACTAGTAAAGTAACTCATTACTTTTTCAGTTACAAGAGATTTAAACAAGAGTTCAAATTTTAAATGTCACATTGGACCACAAACCAGTCTGAAGTTGCACTGGTATATTTGTAGCAATAGCCAAAAATACATGTTACAGGTCAAAATGATTGATCTTTCTTTTATGCCAAAAATCATTAGGATATTAGGTATCATGTTCCATGAAGAAATTTTGTAGACTTCCTACCATAACTATATCAAAACTTAATCTTCGATTAGTAATATGCATTGCTAAGAACGTCATCTGGACAACTGTAAAGGCGATTTGATCAATATTTAGTTTTTTTGCACCCTCAGATTCCATATTTTCAAATAGTTGTATCTTAGTCAAATATTGTTCTATCCTAACAAACTATACGTCAACGGAAGGCGTATTTATCCAACTTTCAGACTTAGCAGCTTTCAAAAAATGGACCCCTATGACTGGTTTTGTTGTCCAGGGTCACAAATAAGCAACGCCAGTTACTTTTTCTCCCCATTTATTGATTGAAAGCTCTCCTGTCTCCATGTTGAGAGAAATCTGGAGCAAGATGTTACTTTAGTTCTAGAATAAATGTGAACATGCATTAATTAATTTCACTTACAAAAACAGATTGAGTATTCCTCAAAATAAATAAAAACTGAAATGCAACTCAGAGTATGATGCAAACCTGCAATAAATAAATAAATATGTTAAATAATACAAATATCCTTTATGTATTTAATCCCATTTTATCAACCAGTGTCTTTGCTGCTGACCTTCGATGATCCAATTTAACCATACAAATAAGCAAACAATTTTGAAGTTTGTTCAGTGTTGGGGGTAACGCGAGTTATGTAATCAGATTACTTTTTTTTTAAATAACTAGTAAAGTAACACATTACATTTTAATTTACAAGAAAATACTTGAGTTACTTTTTCAAATAAGCAACGCCAGTTACTTGTTTTTCCCATTTATCGTTTGAAAGCTCTCCTGTCCCCATGTTGAGAGAAATCGGGAGTAAGATGTTACTTTAGTTCCAGAATAAATGTGAACATGCATTAATTCAGATTTCTCAAAATAAATAAAAACAATGGAATGCAAACCTGCAATAATTGAACATGTTAAATAATACAAATATCCTTTATGTATTTAATCCCATTTTATTAACCTGCGACTTTTCTGCTGACATTCCATGGTTTAATTCTACTAAACTAATAAGCTAATTTCTCAAAATAAACTAACATTTGATCTTCTTTTTTTATTGATTAAGAGTGTTGAACTTTCTTCTTTTGCATTCTACTGTACAGACATGAATTTACATTTCCTTTAGCCTCAGGCTTTAGGTGTGAAAGACAAAAATAGAGCTTTTTATATTAAAAACAAACAAGCAAGCCCTGCCCAGATTTAAAAAGTAACATAGTTACTTTTTTAGGAAGTAACATGATATTGTAATGCATTACTTTTAGAAGTAGCTTTTCCCAATACTGTCTCGGATTTATCAGACGTCTTCTAAAATTTACCATGGTTAACCATAGTTTCTGCCACAGTGTCGTAAGTTACTATAATGATAGTTAGTACTGCAAAACCAGAATTAAATCACCATAGTTTTATCATAGTAACAGTAACTTTATGTAGTAGAAACTGCAGTCCATTTAAGGGACTCTCTATTGAATTGTATGCAACTCTAAATGCCTGAACAGCAGTTCACCTGTTCTGTTTCAGGGCGCCAATGCCTCCGCTTTGGAGAAAGAGATCGGCTCGGAGCAGTTCCCTGTCAACGAGCATTACTTCGGATTGGTCAACGTAAGCAAAGACATTCCTTGCTGTCTCCCATTGTCTCCTAAAACAATTGTTTTTAATGTTTCACTCTGGAATCACTGTGTGTTTTCTGTCTGTTTCATTCCACAGTTTGGAAACACCTGCTACTGTAACTCTGTGCTCCAGGCTCTGTACTTCTGCCGGCCGTTCCGGGAGAAGATCCTTGCGTACAGGAGCCAGCCGCGCCGCAAAGAGAACCTGCTCACCTGCCTGGCCGACCTGTTCCACAGTATAGCCAACCAGAAGAGGAAAGTTGGCGTGATACCGCCGAAGAAGTTCATTACGAGACTACGGAAAGAGAATGGTAAGGAAGCACGAGCAGGAAGGGACTGTATTTGAATTCAGTTCACTGTGAGTTTAGATGCTAGTTATAGGCAGGAAACTGAAGAGTTACAAAGTTACAGTACACTGAAAGAAACAAAAATTCTAAATAAACAGTGAACAACAGCAAAAATCGATTTTTCTGTTGTTCCAGTACAGCTTATAATAGTCTCAAACCCAAAAAGAGACTTATAATAATTATTTAATTTGCATAAAGCAAAACATGAATGATGAGTCATTAGCTTCAAATTGGTTAACTATAAGCTTTATCATAATCAAAACTGCTAAAACGTTACAATACATTAGTTAATGCATTAAATGAAACTCATCTAACAATGAGGAAGTCAATGCAATCGAGCAATTGTTAAAGTAGTTTTAACCAGAGTTAACCTTAGTTCATAAAAATGCAACAGTTCTTTGTTAGTTCATGTCAGCTCAGGTTAAATCAAGTTTTATCACTTTCCAATAAGGTAAAATTTGTCAACATTAGTTAACTACATTATTTAACATGAACTAACAATGAAAACTACTTCTAAAGCATTTATTAATTTTGGTTAACGTTAATTTCAGCATTTATTAATACTTCAATGGAATCAAAATTTGTATGTTCATTTTATTGGCAATACTTTGCAATAAGGTTCCATTTGTAACTATTAGTTAACTACGTTCGTTAACTTGAAATAACAATGAAACTACTTCTAAAACATTTATTAATACTGGTTAACGTTAATTTCAGCATTTACTAATACATTAATAAAATCAAAAGTTTTATCTGTTCATTTAATTAGCAACACTTTGGAACACTGGTTCCATTTTTAACTATTAGTTAACTATGTTAGTTAACATAAACTAACAATGAAAACTACTTAAGCATTTATTAAGCTTAGTTAATGTTAATTTTAGCATTTACTAATACATTAATAAAATCAAAAGTTAGGTAATGTTAATTTCAGCATTTACTAATATGTTAATAAAATGAAAAGTTGTATCTTAATTTTACTGGTAACACTTCACAATTAGGTTCCAATTGTAACCATTAGTTAACTATCATAGTTAACACAAACTAACAATAAAAACTACTTCTAAAGCATTTATTATTCTTAATTGAAGTTCAACATTTACTAATTTGTTTAAGGGGTCATATGATGTTGCTAAAAAGAACATTATTTTGTATATTTGGTGTAATGCAATGCGTTTATGTGGTTTGAGGTTTAAAAAAAAAACATTATTTTCCACATACTGTGAATTATTGTTTCTCCTCTCTTCCCCATCTTTCTGAAACGCTTAAATTTTTACAAAGCTCATCCTTCAAAAAAAGCGAGGTGTTTTCTAATTGCCAGCTATCTGGTGCGTTCTGATTGGCCAAATACCTCAAGCGTGTGATGGAAAGTTACGGCCCTTACCATGTTGTGATGCCGTTTCCCGGCGAGATGAGACAAAAACTATAAAACTCATTATGGGGACATAACTACTGATTATAATGACTCATACTGTTGCGTTGCGTTGTGTAAACGTAAGACCATTGCTGCGTCCGAAATCGCATACTGCTTCAGTAGGTACTACATTTAAATTTGAACGTACTTCCCGACCGTTAAAAAAGTACGTTCTATGTTGTATGAATATGGGTAGTATGAATGGAATTCGGACGTACTACATCCGCCGCGTCTCCACTTTCCGCCATTTTTCGAATATGACAACTCCTCTCCTGGAGCCTCAAGTGTCCATGGTATGCATACTGCAGAATTCAGGCGGAAGCAGTAGGTCATCCGGGTACTTCTCGCCTACTGCAGGGATGGAAATTAGCACCCGCCACCAGCCAAATGCGGGTGATTTTGTGTTGTGGCGGGTAAACTCGCTTCACCCACCGGCCACCGTGGCGGGTAAATAAAAATAACATACTTCAACCGGACGGCGTGAGGCGGTAATGCACCTTAACGTTGGTTGCGAACTGCCGTTAAAATACATGAAGAAGAAGAAGACTGCGGACACTTTTAGCGGAGGCACACCTTCAAAAAAATGTGGCGATACATCACAGGCGTTAAGAGGTCTGTTAAAATATCTTTACAATCTGCTTTTGAAAAAATATATTGTATTTCGTGCTACAGCGCACATTCTGTCAGATGCAATTCATGGCGCGTCTTTCTCAATATACTGTACAACGCGGCATTCGTTCACATCAGATGATAACTCGGCGGCAGAGTTCCACTCACACAGCGCCGTAATTTCCACTGGGGACACGCTTTTCAAAATCCCGTTGGTGTCCTCCCAAATGGTTTTGTTAAGTAATCTCTTGTATTTTAGAATGCACGCTCTACGCCGCCGAGAGTTTCGCGCTATAGTAAAAACTAAACCAAAAGTTAAACGCGCACGCGCATTCAAAAGCAACTTTAATACCCTGCGTTTAGAGAGCGACTCCCCAATGCGCGCAAATTAGGCTACATAAAATATCTAGGCTGTTATAGTATGTGGGCTATAAGTTGTGTAGTTGTGAAGATAGCTCTGTATCATGATAGAAAAATTCGGTGAAAATGTCAGTATTTTATTGAGGCTTGAGATTAAATAAACTGCTCAAGTATAGTAGATCTTGTAGTATTAATTTTCACATGCAGCTACACATTGTCGGTTAAAAACATAAACATTTAGTGGCTGGTAGATTTTAAAATCCACCAGCCACACTGGCCGGTGGACAAAAAAGTTAATTTCCATCCCTGGCCTACTGGCCTATTTCGAATACTATGAATTCGAACATACTACTCTCCTTGCATACTGTTTTTCGCATGCTTTATAGTAGGGAAGTATGTGTCTGCATTTGTGATTGTAGAAACAACAAGCACTACTCTAAACTGCTCAAAACTCGCGTTTGAATAGTCAGTAGCAAATTCAGAGTCAGAAGTGCCAGACTGTCCAACATTGGAATTGCCCCACTTTATAGCCTTAACCCTTCGTGTACAGCTGGCAATGTATGCTACTCGTCTCAGGTTCAGGAAACAGTCCTCCATAAAATGTGGCGCACCCACTCAAATGTTTGCATTGTACTGTTCCGGAACAGTGTAAATATAACTTAACCACTGATTTCTAGAAGGCTAAACAAAGTACTTTCGCTTTCACAATAAAACACACTGCGTCTCCACAACATGGCGACGACTGCAACAATACTACAGAATAAAAGTTACGCCTTTTTCCTTTGCGTATACATTTGGGCGGTGTTATGCAAATCTTCCCAAACCATGACATAGACATGTGGGGGCGTGTTTGAATGAGCCATTTTAGGAAGATGTGGCTAAGTCTTAACTTTTATAATAAATATCTTTTCGGGTTTGAGACTAGTTTGAGATCTTATATATGCACAAACAGCTTTTAACACACCAAAGACAAAGGAAATCAAGAAACCATATCATATGACCACTTTAATAAAATAAAAAGTTTTTATAAACTAACATTAACATAGTTAGTGCATTAACCAATGTTACTTAATGCAACCTTATTTTGAAGCGTTACCTAATTAACATGAACTGAGGTTAAGGCAAGACACTGCAGGTGAATTGATTACTTTGATATTTTTAAAACATTTTTGTATTACAAATTTTCATTTTACAAATGTTAGGTTTAATTGTGCAAATGAGGCATTATTTGAAGAAATATGTGCTAATTTGCATAGATTTATAGTACAAAAATCTTTACATTGGATGAAGTCTGTTTTAAAATTCTTGTTTAATTTTTTGGACATATTGGAGTCAAAAGTTTTTACAGAGGGAATTTTGGGTATCTCATTTGTAGACAAAAACTTAGAACGGATAGGAAACACTATATTTTTTGTATAGTTTTGGGGGGAATAAAATGTTATATAAAATCAAGCAAATCATATATGAACAAATCCTTCTGTAAAAACCTTCAGGATATAGACAGGAATAAAAATATGTTAATGCTACTGAAGTGGAGATTTATAGCTTAGTGTAGGAGAAAAAACTCATTTTGAGAAAGCCTTTAAAAATATGCATTGTAATTAAAATCTATTGACACAAATAGATAAAGTGCTATAAAAGAAACACTTAACAGTGTTTTCTTTCCACTAGTCTGAAAAAACAAAAATCCCAAAATCTCAATCTCAAAACAGTGTTTTTACCTGCAGTGTCTCCCCTTAATAAATGCTTTAAAAGTATTTAACATTTTCAGTGCATGTTAACAAATGTAGTTAACTAATGTTAGCAAATGTACAGTCCAGCCCGAAATTATTAATACCCCTGGCAAATTCTGACTTAAAGTTACCTTTATTCATCCAGCTAGTTTTTTGTTGTTTTTTTGACCGGAAATGACACAGGCTTCTTCTAAAAGATAATAAGACAATGTACAAGATCGCATCATAATGGAAAAAAATATTTCTCAGCTTTTATTTACATTTGAACAAAAAGTGGCATGTCCAAAAACTGTCACAGTCTATGGGAAAATCCAAAGTTCTATACCATTCCAAATAGTCCAAGCTGTTCTAAAGCATCCTAATTACCCTGATTCATTAGGAACAGCTGTTTTAATCAACTCAACAGGTGAAAAACAGAAGCTCTCTGCTGTTGGTTTGTGGACAGACATGGCTAAGACAAAGGAGCTCACTGAGGACCTGCGGCTGTGCATTGTGGCTGCTCAGAAGTCTGGAAAGGGCTATAAGACCATATCTAAATGTTTTGAAGTTCCAGTGGCTACAGTGCAAAGTATTATTAAAAAATACAAGACGTTCCACACTGTGAAAAATCTCAGAGGACGTGGTCGGAAGCCAAAAGTGACACCTGTGCTGGCCAGGAGGATAGTGAGAGAGGTAAAAAAAAGAATCCAAGGATAACCATCAAGGCCATCCTGATGAATCTGGGCTCTGCTGGTGGCATCTCAAGGTAGACAGTCCAACGGAAACTGCACACCACTGGGTTCCACAGACGCAGACCAAGGAGGACACCTCTTCTCCAGATAAGGCACACAAAAGCCTGCTTGGCCTTTGCAAATGTTCATCTGGACAAAGAAGACGACTTCTGGTCTTCTGTTTTATGGTCAGATGAAACAAAAATTGAATTGTTTGGCCACAATGATGTAGCCTTCATTTTGTGTAAAAAAAAGTAGAAGCCTTCACCCCTAAGAACACCATCCCCACTGTCAAACATGGTGGTGGGAACCTAATGTTTTGGGGGTGTTTTTCAGCCGGTGGACCAGGGAACCTAATCACAGTGAACAGCACCATGAAAAAGGAGCAATACATCAAAATTAACGACAACAACATCAGGCAGTCTGCAGAGAAACTTGGTCTTGGGCACCAGTGGACATTTCAGCACGACAACGACCCAAAACACACAGCAAAAGTGGTGAAGAAATGGTTAGCAGACAAAAACATTAACGTTTTGCAGTGGCCCAGCCAGAGTCCTGACTTAAATCCAACTGAGAATCTGTGGAAGAAGCTAAAGATCAGGGTGATGGCAAGGAGACCCTCCAACCTGAAAGAGTTGGAGCTCATCGCTAAAGATGAATGGGCAAAAATACCAGTGGAGACATGCAAAAAGCTGGTCAGCAATTATAGAAAGCATTTGATTGCTGTAATAGCCAATAAAGGCTTTTCTATTGATTATTGAGAAGGGTATGAATAATTTTGGACATGCCACTTTTTGTTCAAATGTAAATAAAAGATGAGTAGTATTTTTTCCCACAATGATGCCTCTTGTACATCGTCTTATTATCTTTTGGGAGAAGCCTGTGTCATTTCCGGTCAAAAAAATTGCTGGTTGAATAAAAGTAATTTTAAGTCAGAATTTGCCAGGGGTATGAATAATTTCAGGCTTGACTGTAACTATTTTGTAAAGTGTTAACACAATTCTTTTTGAAATGCAGCACTGTAATTTAATATTATCGCAAAACCATCTACTTCAGAGTTGTTTTTCATCATCTTAGTTGTTGACACACACATGTAACTCATGAGTATGATCTTTCTGACTTGATTAGATTAGATTAAATTAAATGTTTTATATATAAATAAAATGTTATTATATATAAATAAAGACACGATTCCTTGTGATATTTCATGCAACATTCTCCGTCACCCGCAGAACTGTTTGATAACTACATGCAACAAGATGCACATGAGTTTCTCAACTACCTGCTGAACACTATAGCAGATCTGCTACAAGAAGAGCGCAAGCAAGACAAGCAGAATGGCAAATTGGCCAATGGCACACTCGATTCACAGAACAATAACAGCACCCCACCCTCCTCCACCTGGGTTCATGAGATCTTCCAGGGCACGTTGACCAATGAGACACGATGCCTCACCTGCGAGACGGTAATAGCATCTCACGTAGCTGAACTAGAAACCCTTTAGTCAAATTAGATGGTATCTTGACAGTGATTGGCTGTGCTTTTATCTGAGGTTTGTCTTTGGACTTTGCTCTCTCTCACAGATAAGCAGTAAAGATGAGGATTTCTTGGATTTGTCAGTAGACGTGGAGCAGAACACTTCAATCACACACTGTCTCAGGTCTGAAAGCACGCTGACACTTTAACCCAGTTTAAACATGAATATGTGTCTGTTTTCATAAACCATTCCTTTCATTTCTTGCTCCTTGTAGAGGTTTCAGTAATACAGAGACCTTATGCAGTGAGTATAAATATTACTGTGAGGAATGCAGAAGTAAACAAGAGGCACACAAACGGTGAGGATTCATTTCTGCCAGATCCTTCCTGATGTTTTGAACATATATTTACTGTATATACTTGATGGATGAATGTGTTTGGCTCTAGAATGCGGGTTAAGAAACTTCCCATGATCCTCGCCTTGCACTTGAAGAGATTTAAATACATGGAGCAGCTGCAGCGCTACACTAAGCTAAGCTACCGCGTGGTCTTCCCTCTGGAGCTCCGCCTCTTTAACACCTCTGGCGATGCCACCAATCCCGAGAGGCTATACGACCTGGTCGCCGTGGTGGTGCATTGTGGCAGGTGAGTCGATGCAAGTTTTAAAGTAATCCAGGAAGTGACAGTGGACTTTCAAACCTTTATGCGTGTGTTTTTCTTCCTCCTCCACTGTCTGATTTCACAATACTTGCTTGTGTGAACAGAATCTGTTCATGCAAGCTTTTTGTGAAATCTGTTCTTGTGCAAAAAGAGAACTGTTCTGATTTGCTTCCTTGATTTGTAGCTTATGTGTATGTGTGTGTTTGCTTTTACAGTGGTCCAAATCGAGGACACTACATCGCCATTGTAAAGAGTCATGATTTCTGGCTGCTGTTTGATGATGACATCGTAGAGGTGAGCTGCTATCTGTCATGTTTAAACATCAGTCATTATTTATAATTGTATTTAATATATTATATAAAAATAAACACTTAATCTATATATGTATAGAAATATGAAAGCTTAAGAAAATAAATTTATTTATATATATATATATATATATATATATATATATATATATATATATATGTATATATAAAATCTGTATAGTTACAATATTTTTATATATAAGTTTTAAAATATATTTTATGTAAAAATGAATGCATTTGATGAAATGATTTAATATATTATATAAAAATAACCGCTTGATCTATATATATATATATTCATTACAAATATATAAATGTATATATAATGTATATGTATGTATAATCTCTCTCTCTCTCTCTATATATATATATATATATATATATATGGAAATTATAAAAAATATGTGTATATATAGCTCTATAGATATATATTATAATGTAAATATAAATATTATCTATATATAATATTTTATATATATATATTATATATAAATATAATCTATAAAATCTATATGTAGATATAATCTTTAATTCTTTGTAAATGCTAAGGTATAATATATATGAAATATGAAATCTCTATCTATAGATACAATTATATTTCAAATTAAATATTGTATGTATATGTTAAGGTATGAAATAATATATATATATATATATATATATAGAGAGAGAGAGAGAGAGAGAGAGAGAGAGAGAGTCAATCTTAAATTTTCTTTATATATATTTATATATAATGGGATATAATATTTAAATTTTGTGTGGGTGGGTGTATATATACAGTATATATATATATGTATATGTTGAGGTGTAATGTAATATATAAAAAAAATGAAGTCTCAAAATATAAAAAAAAATTAGGTTCAAAAGTAAATAAAATTATATTGACTTTATTATAGTAAAGTTAGTTCAGAGCTAAGCATAACTAGAAATATATATATTTACTTCATAAGATTGGAGTACAATCTTTATTTTTATTTTTAAAATAATAAATAATAAACAATTTTTTTTTATTTAAGCTTTTCTAGTGTATATATATTTTTCTAATTATGCTTCTCTACAAATGTCACAGAAAAGTCATTGTTCCACCAGTATGGGAATCCTGATGATTTCAGAAGGGTCTTGCTGCATTTGTTAAAAAGTGTTTGGTTTCTCCCTGTAGAAAATTGATGCCCAGGCGATTGAGGAGTTCTACGGATTAACCTCGGAAATTTCCAAGAACTCAGAATCCGGGTACATCCTGTTTTACCAGTCCAGAGACTGAGAGAGGCCAGAGCGGCGTCCCCCTTCGGACACCTGTGCGGCAGGCGTGCCTGTACGCAAAACCCTGCTGCATCCCACCTGCGCAGGTTCTTACTGCAGCCGCGCCTCACACACACCCCACCCCATCCGTCCAAGCCCACCCTCGCCGGTCTCCACGCAGCAGTAACGTTGGACGTGATGCAGTCGCAAGGCCTTTTGAACGTTGTTCGTCAGTTGTATTTACGTTGTGGGAGCGTTTCATCACTCGTGTTCAGTCCTTTACTGTGGGGAGAATGTGTTTCATGTAACAGACTGTACGATACGACCGGGACTCGCATTCAACTTTCATGCTGCGTCCTTTCGATTCCTGTGGCTGTGAGGAGGCTGAAGACTTGTGCATGGGGAAAGCGGGTGTGTTTATTATAATGGTGGGGAGGGTCTCAACGCTCCGACTGCGGGGCATTGCGGGTTATGTATTTCTACCTTGTACAGAGTGATATTTGTATAAATATTATGAGAATTATAATAATATTACTGATATAGCCAAAAAAGAGGATAGAACCAGAAAAGATGTATAACACTATGGTGCACTTTTGATACAGTTTTGTAGATGTCGGAAGGTTAATGTGAGGGTTTGCTTGAGATGGCCTGTTGTGAAATTATCATTTTCTGTTTTAAAGAAAAAGAAATAAAAGTGTATACACCAAGATAGGATGTATGCATGCAAGCATGTAAATACCAGCTATTACCAGCCTACTGCGATTTGATTGGACGCCGCCTTCATACAACCAAGCCTTTTTTTTCCTGTGCTGATGACTCATTCTTGGTCACTGTGGCCCCTCTGTGGCCGGTCAAGATTACTGCAAGATGGAGAAATGCATAGCATCAAACCTGTTTTACTCTCTTTCCAGCTTTAACGGTTGTGTTGTTTGGCACAGATTCACTTCATTTTCTAGCTCAGTTCAGTCCTTTTAAATTTGCACGAAAGGTTACATATGTTTAAAAGCGCTAGATTCTCAAATCTGTCATCTGAGAGCCTGGTTTCAGACTGGAAAGGATTTTATCAGGCGTCATCACTGACTACGCAGTTTAGTCTATGAGGAGGTGTGAGCCTGTCTGAAATAGAGGCATGGGGATGAAGGCTGCGCGGGGTTAGAGGATGAAGGAGAGAGGGAAGATAGTGGGGGAAGTGGGTGACACAGATGAGCGTGCTGTTAATAGCTTGCGCCTAGAATAGCTCTCACAGGGGAGCAACACAATGTGCATCTTTCCAGAAAGATGCAGTCTGAATGTCAGATGCTAGATAAATGGGTCTCATCCTACACAGACACATCGCAATACCTTTTGGGTCATTTGAAATGGGTGTTTTTTCTATTTTGAATTAAGATTTTAAATGCAGACAAAGACTGTCTGCTTTAGAGTGTTAATATATTGCATCTTGCCATTCCAAGTTGAATTTAAACGTCATATTTTACGCTTTTAAAAGAGTAACAGGGTTCAGTTTTACAGTTCATTTAGCTGTTACCAACCAGCCTTTTATTCAAGGTTATGGTTTATTAATTATTATTAATAATTTTTTATAATAATTAGTTATTTACAAAACCATCGCAAGAGAGTTGGATATGTAAAATGATACCCATACTAAAACAAAAGATAAAGTGATTAAAAAGAGATGCCATTTAAAAGTTTGCATAATAAATAAATAAACTAAATTTGTATAGTATAAGTATAGTATTTTTAATTTTAATGGAATACATTTTTAATGGAATACATTATTTTAATAAAGGGGATACATACAATTAGTAGTAGTAGATCATATGAAAACATATGAATGCAATTTTACTAATTTATAAGAATTGGCCACAAATTTGCCAAAACGGTTACGAAATGCCATGATTCACAAAATCATGGTAACAGGGTTGAATATTTAAAATCATTCCCCTACTATCATTATGAATACATTTTTATCTAGGGTAACCCCTAATATAACCGTCACTGAGGCGTGAGCAGATCACGGTAACAGGGTTGAATATTTAAAATAATTTCCCTAATAATATTATGAATTTATTTATTTATTTTTAATGTAGGTCCACCCCTAAATAAAACCGTCATTGGGGTGTAAGCGGATTGTACAAAAAACGTATGAATGAGATTTTACAAATTCATAATTGGCCACAAATTTGGCAAAACAGTTATGAAATACCATGATTTACAAACTCATGGTAACAGGGGTGAATATTTAAAATCATTCCCTTACTATTATTATCAATTTATTTATTTTTTTATGTAGGTCCATACCTAAATATAACCGTCACTGGGGCGTGAGAAGATCATACGAAAACGTACAAATGAGATTTTATGGATTCATAAGAATCTGCCACAAATTCGCCAAAACAGTTACGAAATGCCATGATTTACAAAATCGTGGTAACAGGGTTGAATATATAAAATAATTTCCCTACTACTGTTATGAATTTTTGTTTTTTTTAGGTCCCCCCCTAAATATAATCGTTATTGGGGCATGAGCAGTTTGTACGAAAACGAATGAAATTTTACGAATTCATAAGAATTTGCCACAAATTTGCCAAAACAGTTATGAAATGCCATGATCACAAAATCATGGTAACAGGGTTGAATATTTAAAATCATTCCCTTGTTATTATTATGAATTTATTTATTTTTATCTAGGTCCACCCCTAAATATAACCATCATAGGGACATGAGCAGATCGTACAATAACATGAATACGATTTTAGGAATTCATAAGAATTGGCCACAGATTCGCCAAAACAGTTATGAAATGCCATGATTCACAAAATCATGGTAACAGGGTTGAATATATAAAATCATTTCCCTACTTTTATTATGAACTTATTCATTTATTTTTATCTAGGTCCATCCCTAAATATAACCATCATAGGGACATGAGCAGATCGTACAAAAACATGAATACGATTTTAGGAATTCATAAGAATTGGCCACAAATTTGCCCAAAGTTAAAATATTCAACAGGGTTGAGCATTTAAAATCATTCACCTACTATTACTATGAATTTATTTATTTTTATGTAGTTCCACCTCTAAATATAACTGTCATTGGGGTGTGAGAAGATCATTTGGAAATGAATGAGTGAGATTTTACGCCAAAAACCCTAACCCTAACCTAACCCTGAATATTTAAAATCACTCCACCACAATTATCATTTATTTATTTTTATCTAGGTCCACTCCTAAATATAATCATCATTGAGGTGTAAGCAGATCATACAAAAACATGAATATGACTTTACGAATTCATAATAATCGGCCACGAATTCGCCAAAAGTTACGAAATGCCAGGATTTACTAAATTATGGCATCAGGGTTGAATATTTAAAATCATTCCCCTACTATTATTATTAATTCATTTTTTTTAATGTAGTTCCACCCCTAAATATACCCGTCATTGGGGCGTGAGAAGATCATACAAAAATATATGAGTGAGATTTTACGAATTCAAATTGGAATCACCAAAACACTTGTGAAATGCCACGATTTACAAAATCATGGTAACAGGGCTGAATATTTAAAATCACTCCCCTACTATTATTATATATATATATACAGTGAGGTCAATAAGTATTTGATCACCCTGTGATTTTGCAAGTTCTCTTACAAAAGAGAAAAAAAATCAATACAATGTGATTTCCGGATTTTTATTTTTAGATTCTGTCTCTCACAGTGGAAATGCACCTATGCTGAAAATTCTAGACCCCTCCATGACTTCTAAGTAAGAGAACTTGCAAAATCACAGGGTGATCAAATACTTATTGACCTCACTTTATATATATATATATATATATATATATATATATATATATATATTTTTTTTTTTTTTTTATGTAGGTCCACCCCCAAAATATAACCATCACTGGGGCATGAGAACATCATACGAAAATGTACGAATGAGATTTTACAAATTTATAAGAACTGGCCACAAATTCACCAAAACTTATGATTGCAAAATCATGGTTACAGGGCTGAATATTTAAAATCACTCCTCTACTATTATTATTCTTTTTTTTTTTTTTTATGTAGGTCCACCCCAAAAAAATAACAGTCACTGAAGCGTGAGAAGATCGTTACGAAAACGCACAAATGCGATTTTACGGATTCATAAGAATCTGCCACAAATTTGCAGAAACAGTTACGAAATGCCATGGTAACAGGGTTGAATATATAAAATAATTTCCTACTATTGTTATTTTTTTTTTTTTAATGTAGGTCCACCCCTAAATATAACTGTTGTTGGGGCGTGAGCAGTTCGTACGAAAACAAATGAATTCATAAGAATTGGCCACAAATTTGCCAAAACAGTTACGAAATGCCATGATCACAAAATCATGGTAACAGGGTTGAATATTTAAAATCATTCCCACCCCTAAATATAATCATCATTGAGGTGTGAGCAGATCGTTTTTTTAATGTAGGTTTTTTATGTAGTTCCACCCCTAAATATAATTCATTGGGGCATGAGAAGATCATATGAAAATGTACGAGTGAGATTTTATGAATTCATAAAAATTGGCCACAAGTTGGCCAAAACAGTTGTGAAATGCCATGATTTACAAAATCATGGTAACAGGGTTGAATATTTAAAGTCATTCACCTTTTATTATGAATTTTTGTATTCATTTTTTTTATCTTGGTCCACCCCTAAAGTGAATCGGCATTGAAGCGTGAGAAGATCCTACGAAAATGTACGAATGAGATTTTATGAGTTCATAAGAATTGGCCACAAGTTGTCCAAAACAGTTGTGAAATGCCTTAATTTACAAAATCATGGTAACAGGGTTGAATATTTAAAGTCATTCACCTTTTATTATGAATTTTTGTATTCATTTTTTTTATCTTGGTCCACCCCTGAAGTGAATCGGCATTGAAGCGTGAGAAGATCCTACGAAAATGTACGAATGAGATTTTATGAGTTCATAAGAATTGGCCACAAGTTGTCCAAAACAGTTGTGAAATGCCTTAATTTACAAAATCATGGTAACAGGGTTGAATATTTAAAGTCATTCACCTATTATTATGAATTTATGTTTTTTTTTATATATATATTGGTCCACCCCTGAATTGAATCAGCATTGGGCGTGAGAAGATCGAAAGAAAATGTATGAATGAGATTTTATGAATTCATAAGAATTGGCCACAGATTCGCCAAAACATGCCGAAATGCCATGATTTGCTAAATCATGGTGACAGGGTTAAATATTTTAAATCATTAACCTACTGTTATTATGAATTAATTGATTATTTATTTATTTTGTATTCTTGTGCACCCCTAAATGTAATCGTCATTGGGGCGTGAGAAGATCATACGAAAATGTACGCATGAGATTTTATGAATTCATAAGAATTAGCCACAGATTCGCCAAAACAGCTACGAAATGCCATGATTTGCTAAATCATGGTGACAGGGTTAAATATTTTAAATCATTAACCTACTGTTATTATGAATTAATTGATTATTTATTTATTTTGTATTCTTGTGCACCCCTAAATGTAATCGTCATTGGGGCGTGAGAAGATCATACGAAAATGTACGCATGAGATTTTATGAATTCATAAGAATTAGCCACAGATTCGCCAAAACAGTTAACGAAATGAACAGGGTTCAATATTTAAAGGAACACTCCACTTTTTTTGGAAATAGGCTCATTCTCCAACTCCAAGTTAATAAGTTGAGTTTTACCGTCTTGAAATCCATTCAGCGTTTTCCTGTTCTGGCGATATCACTTTTAGCATAGCTTAGCATAGATCATTGAATCCTATTAGACCAATAGCATCGCATTCAAAAATGACCAACAAGTTTTGATATTTGTCCTATTTAAAACTTGACTCTTCTGTAGTTATATCGTGTAATACCGGCGGAAAATGTAAAGCTGCGATTTTCTAGGCCGATAAGATTAGGAACTACACTCCCATTCCGGCGTAATAGTCAAGGAAGTTTGCTGCCATAACATGGCCGAAGCAGGCGCAGTAATATCACGCAGTGCCTGAAATTAGTTCCCAGATAGGTTAGCATTTGCACATGTGCTGCATGATATTACTGCTTCGGCAATGTTATGGCAGCAAACTTCCTTGACTATTACACCGGAATGGGAGTGTAGTTCCTAATCTTATCGGCAGCTTTACATATTCTGCCAGTATTAGTACACGATATAACTACAGAAGAGTCAAGTTTTAAATAGGACAAATATCGAAATTTGTTGGTCATTTCTGAACGTGATGCTATTGGTCTAATAGGATTCAATAATCTATGCTAAGCTATGCTAAAAATGAAATCGCCAGAACAGGAGAACAGCTGGATGGATTTCAAAACGTTAAAACTCAACTTATTAACTCAAGGGGAGTTAGAGAATGAGCCTATTTCCAAAAAAGTGGAGTGTTCCTTTAAAATCTCTTCCCTACTATTTTTACGAATTTATTTTTATCTTGATCCACCCCTAAATATAACCGTCATTCAGGCATAAGCAGATCATTTGCGAAAACGTACGAGTGAGATTTTACGAATGCTTAAGAATTGGCCACAAATTCGACAAAAAGTTAAAATAGTTAGGAAATGCCACAAGATTGTGTTGCAACCTCGGGTGTTGTGGACTGGCCAAAAAGGCTTCCTTGGTGATAACTTATTCTGAAAAATGTATTTTTATATAAAAAAAATACGTTACTGACGTTTTGTTTATGTGTTCACGAAAATGCAACAATTAGTCGCGTCGTTCAGTTTCCGAGCAGCAGATAAATAGGTGACGGGACCTTCTGCTCTGAGAAGGAAAGCTCACCCCTCCCAGCGCCTCGCACAGCCGCAGTCGGTGGCGATGCTCGTACAGACGGCGAAGAGCCGCTATTGCTGCTGGCTGTGACGATTCTCCGGTCCGGCATCACAGCATCCGATTCCTCCATCCGTCCGCGCCGCGCTGCACCTGTGAACAGCGCTGCCATTAAATACAATGGAAAGACAAGAAGGACGCAAAAACATTTAAACAGGCGCCTCTCCTCCAAAAGACAAGGTAGGGAAGCCGCCAGATGGGGAGTGAATGGAAACCGGGTATATTTGAAATCAGTCTGCTTTGCATTGTACAGCACATAAATGATTTCTTTACAGAGCGAGAGCTTAAGCAATATTATTAAGCTAAAAGCACTGAGAGGAAATGTTTGCGTCCAGCTGCTTGCTGTGAAGATGTGCTTTAGGAGTCCATATCTCATAGATGAAAGGATGCTGATGCAGGGGCGCTTTTATAAGCAGTGGAACCCGCCTTTATTTAATATCAGCGCTCATCAGGGCCCTCCCTTCCTTTCTTATTCTCCACCATTGTACTGTAAGCTATGATTCAAAATTATCTCAATAATAGCAGGTTCCTATATCCACTAAATACAAGTAAATGTGTCTTTAATTTAATCTTAATTTGATTCTTTGTTCTGCACAAAAGAACACCATGAGACTCACAGAGAAGTGATGCATTATTGTAGAGAACAATGGCTTTTGGAATAGTATTATTGGCTAATTTTCGAATAATTTCTGTTAGAATAGATTATTATAACTGCCTGGTGTTGCATAATTATGCACCGTGCATGCACTGTAAAATGTAATGTGAAAAGAATGTAAAGATTCTACAGTAATGACCCAATAATTGGTTATCCTTATATTTTCTGTGTATTAAAAATTTTAATTCACAGGAACAGAGGCATTCCCAGAGTTCACTGGACTTATTAATATTTTATTTAAAAAAAAACATTTGGTTGCATTTATGCATAAATATGATTAAATGTTATATTTATGTAAATGATATAATAGTTTAAATATTTAAATAGCCCAAATGTGTTGATGTATTAAAATTACATAATTTAATTACATAATTTAATTACATATTTTTAAAATTGTAATTTACAAGAACAGAGACATTCCTAGAATTCACTACACAAACTGACTTGTTCATATTTTTAAAAAGGAGTTTTTTTATGAGTTATGTACAGAACTGTTTTGTCACATTTAAGCATTTATGGTTGCATTTATGCATAAATATGATTAAATAATATATTTATGTAAATAATATAGTAGTTTAAATATTTAAATAGATAATAATAGATATGTTGATCTAATAAAAAACAAACAAATAATTGCATAATTAATTTAATTAAAAAAAATTAAATTGTAATTCATGGGAACATTCCAGAATTAACTGCACAAACTATGACTTGTTAATATTTTATTTAAAAAGGTGTTTTTTTATGTTACAGAATTAGTTTTGTTGCATATATGCATAAATGATTAAATATTACATTTATGCAAATTATAGTTTGAATATATAAATAGCTCAGATATGCTGATGTATTAAAATAACACAATTTAATTACATAAATATTGATATTTTTTAATTGTTATTCACAGGAACAAAGGCATTCTCAGAATTCACAAACCAAGACTTAATATTTTTTATCAGTTATGTACAGAATTGTTTTGTTGCATTTATGCATTAATAAATAAATATTATATTTATGTAAGTAATATAATAGTTTAAATATTTAAATAGCTCAGATAATTTTGATGTATTAAAATATATATATTTTTTGTGATTAACAGGAACAGAGGCATTTCCAGAATTCACAGCACAATGACTTGTTAATATTTTATTTAATTTTTTTTTTAATTAAATGTTTTATTTATGTAAATAAATGTATTAAAATGACATTATTTAGTTACATAATTAAATAAGTTACATATTTTCTTTAGTAATTTTCTTGCAACCACCTCTGCTAGTTTTAGAAATGTAATATTTAAAGGGGAGTCCACCCAAAAAAATTAAAACAAAGAAATTGGTTCTGTACTTATTTACTCACTCTCATTTTGTTCCAAACCTGTATGACTCTTTCTTCGATAAAACATAAAAAAAGATAGAAAAACAGAAAGAATGTCAATTAGAAACTTTTAGTTCCCATTGACTTCCATTATATGGACAAAATAAAAAAATACAATGGGAGTCAATGGGAACCAAAACTGGTTATCATCATTCTTCCAAATATCTTCTTTTGTGTTCTGCAGAAGAAAGAGGTCATGAGGTTGAGTAAATGATCACAGAATTTTCAGTGTTGTGTGAACTATCTCTTAAACACACACACACACACACTACTTTCTTTTTGTCCAAACAAAAGTAGTGGATTATTTTGTTTAGTATCTTCTCTTTAGACTAGCTATTACACCTCATTATGTTCTTCTGTGTGCTATTTTAGACGGGAGGCAGAATGAGTGAAGAGGTGCCAGTTTCTCCCAGCTGGCTGACTCAAGAACCCACCTGGGGCAGCGGCGCAGGAAGCATAGAAAACATCACCGTGGGAACATACCCACCTGCGGTCGTCCTGCCGGCAAGGCCACCCGCTGAGCTGTTGGTGAACCCATGGGACATCGTGCTGTGTTCATCCGGCACCCTTATAGCCTGCGAGAACGCCCTGGTGGTTTTGGTCATCTGGCAGAACCCGGCACTGCGTGCCCCAATGTTTTTGCTGATTGGCAGCTTGGCTCTAGCTGACTTACTGGCCGGTTTAGGGTTAGTCCTACACTTTACTTTTGCTTACCTGCTACGATCTGACTCGGCACAGCTGCTGACTGTAGGCCTGGTGGTGGCGTCCTTCTCAGCGTCTGTTTTTAGTCTGCTAGCTATCACCATCGACCGCTACCTGTCGCTGTATTACGCCCTCACCTACAATTCGGAGCGAACTGCTGCATTCACATACACCATGCTGGTGCTTCTATGGGGGGTGTCGTTGTGTTTGGGTTTGCTGCCGGTTACCGGTGTGAACTGTCTGGGACAAGAGGTGAACTGCAGTGTGGTTTGGCCACTAACGAAAAACAACGTAGCAGTTTTGTCCATCTCCTTCCTTTTGCTCTTCGGCCTCATGCTTCAGCTATACGTGCAGATCTGTAAAATCGTCATGCGGCATGCGCACCAAATCGCCCTCCAGCATCACTTTTTAGCTGCAAGTCCTCACTACGTCACGACGCGGAAGGGCGTATCCACCCTGGCGATCATTCTGGGCACATTCGCCGCTTGCTGGATGCCGTTTACCGTTTATTCGCTCATAGCCGATTATACTTACCCGCCGCTTTACACGTACGCCACTCTGGTTCCCGCCACCTACAACTCGGTGATCAACCCCGTAATTTACGCCTTCCGCAATCAAGAGATCCAGAAAGCGTTGTGGCTTGTGTGCTGCGGATGCATCCCTGCCAGCGTGGCCCAGCGGGCACGGACCCCCAGCGACGTCTGATGTGCCTAGGGAATTACAAAGGCCAGAGATTCCCCCAATCCCTGGGACGAGAAGGGGCGTGGGCGTCACCCGTTTATGTCTTCCCCCTAATTGTTACGTGACAACCACTGCCACACAATCTTTGCCTGATTCTGATCCGACCAGCTGCCACACCCTTTCCAGGAAAAAAAGGGGCGGAAATGGATGCTGTGTGGCAGGCAGCTGTAAATATCTTGTGTGTATATATATATATATATATATATATATATATATGCCTTTGCATTTTTGTGCTTGTTTTGGCTTGGCCACAGCAACAGTGACAGCCCCCTGTTGCACTGGCTGTGAGGGAGAAGGAGGATGAGGGGCAGCACGAGGCGGTCCTCTTGACTGGATCCCGAAGCTCATTCATCTCGTCCTGCTGTTGCTGCATTCAAGAACGTGCGCTGAACGTTAAGTAACCGCGGTGTGCTAAAAATAGACTAGATCCGCGCCTTGCGTCCTCCGAAGAAACCGACCTGGAGAACGCACGCGCGCGAGAGAAAGGGAGAGACAGCCGAGGCGCGCTCTCTCTTCTGTTTGATTTCATTCTCAAGCGTGGCCGAATGTAAAATGTCCTCCAAAGCAGAAAACCATGAAGAGCTAACTACAATCTCAGAATGAGAACCACTCTATAAATAACCGAACCTATCGATGCCTTTATTTTGGTTTAGAACGGAAATCTCTGCATTCTCTTCCATGAACATGGGATGAAAGCGGCCGGGAGAAAGTGTATGTATGTTCATTTAAACAGCCCCCTGTGAATAGAGGCTCACTTCAAAGAACTGTTGAGTACAAAACGTGCATTAAGTGGATGAGAATAAGAGGTTTGTTTATATGCAGCGACATGGAGGATGGAACCGAATGTATTTTCTATTGATTTGCTTTTAATTTGCATTGTTTGAATGCTCTGAATAGAGCACTGCGCCGTTTATTATGTTCAACTGGTAATTACTACTGGGTATGGGATAGCTGTCACACAATGGTAGTTGCTTGAAATTTACATGTATTGCATTTGTAAAGAAGGATGATTTGGGCACGACGTGGAGAATTTATTAGTGGTATTTTGTTGGAAACAACTCCAGTGAAGCTTTTCATCCCACAATCAAAAGAAAAAATTTATTCCATTATTTACTTTGACGTTATTTTCATGGAAGGCCAAAATTAAATAATGTGACCCTGGACCACAAAACCAGTCATTTTCAAGGGTTCATTTTCCACTGATGTATGGTTTGTTAGGGTAGGACAATATTGGCTGAGATACAACTATTTGAAAATCTAAAATCTGAGGGTGTAAAAACATTTAAATATTGAGAAAATCTCTTTTAAAGTTGTCTAAAAGAAATTCTTAGGAATGTATATTACTAATCAAAAATTAAGTTTTGATATATTTACGGTAGGAAATGTACAAAATATCTTCATAACACATGATCTTTACTTAATATTAATAATTTTGACCCATACGATGTATTTTTGACTAATGCTACAAATATAAACGTGTTACCTAAGGCTGGTTTTGTGGTCCAGGGTCACTAATAGTCTCAATATATGCTTCCTAAAGGTATGCGTCCTCTAAGTGTTGACATAATTTCAACTGAAACAGGAAGACAGGATGGGACAAATCAAGCAGTCCCGTCCCCTTTTTTTAATAGCCAATAGCATTTTGTTTTTGTCACAGCTTGGGTCAGAGCCGTTCAGCTCGGTAAAGCCTAATTTGACAGCGTAGGGCACACACATATGATCCGCTCTGTGCAATCGTTCCTCTAAACCAGGGCAGACATGTACACTGTCTGAATCGTTCCCTATCCCCTATATAGTGTACTACGTGCCATTTGCCGTACAGAAAATACAAATTCTGTGAACTAGTAACTGATTTCATTTGCAGTCTCTATTTAGAGTTTAGGGGGCGGGACGCTTCAGATTCTAAAGAGCATTTGATTGGACAGAACGTTTGATGAAAAGCTGTAGTGCAGGGTGATGTCATCAAAATCACTGACCCATATTTGGCAGAAGTTAGAGATTGTAAGTTTTGAATGTGTATATTTTCTAAATGCGAATTTTGTTATTGTTTTGGAGCACACTAGCTTCATATTCATACTCACAGCCAGAAATCTTCAATTTCGATTTCATGGGGATTTAATGCAAACTACATTTTGTCTTTTGATTTTGGGGTGAAGCGTTTGGAAATGCTATCTCACGACCAATTTGTACATATTTTACAAGGTGGCTAATTCATACAAATTCTTACAAATTTGAATGACCTCAATGGTGTGTACGATTTTGTATGATTTGGGCCGGTGTCCTAGTTTAGCTCCAACTTGCCTCAATACACCTGCTGGGAAGTTTCTCTAGGACCGAGATGGCAACCCCTGGTCTAGATCCCAGTGACGGGTAGATTTAGGGGTAGGTTTAGGGGTAGTTAATTCATACGAATTCATATGAATTGGGGAACTCATAAAATACGTCTGATTCGGCAAAAACCACCTCATAAAATATATACAATTTGCCATGAGATCGGGTTGGACCTGGACAAGATTTCGTGAGATTTACCCTACTGATATTCTAATATTCTGAAACTGTTAAACAGTATGCCAGCCAAGCTACACTTCCACTCTTAGATGAGCCTTCTGTAGATTTACATTCAACCTGATAGTTAGTAAACTAGTGAATCTCCTCAAATGGTCCACACGACACGATTATAATGAGGAGAACAGCTGGCCTCTCAGACCTGGCAAATGTCAGATAAGGGAGAATATTATGAAATCTACCTTCATCACAACCGAGGCTGGAGTCATGCTACTATTATGAGCTGAAGTTCACCCCTGCTTTTTACCTTACGCCCTCCAAATGCCAATGAGCCACTATCCATTTCAGTGCTGTGGCAGAATCCATCAGCGAGCAATAACTACGGACCGAGCGTTTCATCAAATTATAGCAATACTCTGGCAGCAATAACAGCCGTGCCCAAGCAAAACCAACACCTCAGCTAGATAAAAACATCCATGAAAAAAAACACCACGAGCGGATTCCAAGAACGACTGACAACTGTACTTATTTCCACATCATCCAAATGATATTAGTGAATTTGGGATTAGAAAAAAAGCAGAAACTGGACAGATGTCCCAATCCCTGTAAACATGTCCATAATCTCACAGCCTCGTGTTCTCTCGTCCAGAAAGTGACTGTGCCCTGCCTGTGGTCATTGACGATATCTAACTATGAATGAAATCTCTGTACACTCAATGTGACCTACTCTGCAGTATGCATTTGCTTTTGCGAAACTTAGAGATGTTTATAACGTGTGAGGATAACGTGATGTGTAAGGCGTGACTGTCGGTGCATGGCCGTGCGTGTGCGTGTACGTGTGAACGCATGCATATATGTTCGTCTCTCCAGGGACAATGATGTAGTTGGGGGTAATAATGTATATTCCCCATAGACCTGCATGGGCTAGAGTGGCTACCAGTCTTCCCCATCGCGCCCTCTTTACATCGTGCCTGCGGGTCGGACACACCCTCGTGACCTTTTTTGCCTGAGTGACCTCTATACGATTCCACTGAAACAGCACATGAGTGGTAGTGAGCAGGTATGCGAGTTTTAATAGGGCTTAGCATGGAGGCGGTCTGTTGCGGGCCTCGTCTGATCTTTGAGGAATAATTTATTTTGCTATATTCATCAGAAGTCTCTATTTTTCCCCCTCAGTCTGGATTCTTTGAGAATTCCTGAGATTTTGTTTTGTATTCTGATGCGCTGTACGGTCTCTTCTGAATGTATTGACAAAGATATTCTTATCTTTGCTATGGTCGATCGTCTTGATCCTGTAAATAAGGCATGCGACTTTAAGAAGGCATGATGGCGACTCTCACCTGGTGTCACAGAGTGATGTGGTGATGACGTATTTCTGTAACCCGAAAGTTAGCATTACCCTGGTTTGCACTGACAAAATACCAATAGGAACTTTCCATTGGCTTTTGGATTATTGCAGAAAATAAGGTCTGTAACCAACAAAAAATAGATAATCGGCATGATAATCTTCACAACTTTGAATTTTTAAACTTAAATACAATCGTCAGAACTAAAAAGCGAAACATAATAAGGTTAACCAACTAACAATTTTTGGGTCCCAGAACAGATATTCTGATGTTCGCTAAAGTTTTCTTTATTTATGTTAACCTTATTCTTAAATGCGAAAGTAAGCTTATGGGTGAAACTTCCAGTTCATTAGCCGCTATATGGAAATAACGAGAATAATAATAACGTGCAGTAAATGGTAAAACTGTTTGCACTACAAACCCTTGTGCTCATAATTAAGCTAACACATTATTTTAATATGTTAAGAAACACCAATTTGCAATATTAAGCAGCAAAGCCAAGCAGCAAAGGAAATGCAGCCTTGTACAGCTAAAAATAGCTGGGCTTAGATGAGTCCAGAAGCCAGACACATAAAATTTACAAATGGTGCCCCCACTCTAACGGGAAACGACCCCAGAATTTTTTCTTATTTGGTTCCCCTAAAAAATTGGGGTAAAGTTGTGTTTGGTAGGTAGACGCCATGTTGAATTTAACATGGAAAACAAGGCTGAAAAGATAGATTTACAGTTTTACAATGGCATGAATTGTATAAAGATCCTAGATCACATACTTTTCACAGCTTACAGCATTTAAAATGGTATTATTAAAGTTTAATTTAAATGATTATTTTTTCCTTGTGAAGACATTTGTCAGCTGAACAATCGGTATGTTGACAATAGTGCAATAGAGGGTTTGCAGTCATGATTTGGTCAGTTACCCGGATGTGCGGCCATATTGGCGATACTCGGATGTTAATGTACTACTGAATATGTTGTTCTGCTAATTTATGCTGTCTAAACCATAGAAAAAACATGTGGAAGCTGCTACATCATATAGAGAAGGACTTAGTAAGCAGAAAGGGGCGTCATATTTTGACAAACTAAAGTTAACAGGTGATAAAGATATATGAGCAGTAATAATTAAAATATTAGCCTAATATTTCACCTACCTGACTGAAAATGATGAACAAACACGAATGTTGTTAAGATTCTTGCCCTGGAAATCCTGGTTCAGTTTGGCCAACCACAAACGCCATTTGTTCCTCAGACAGATTTGTGCACTATTTCCCTTGATTTGTTATCATTTTTGGCAGTCTATAGTACTCCAAATGTTTTCCCCAGTCTCACCGATAAGTACAGCCAAAAACATGACAATAACTGATCATTTTCAAGAGCAATAATAAGCAAAATATGCGAGTTTCGTTCGGTTCAGTGCCATTGTTCACGTTCAGTGAGGGCAATATGGCCGATTAATGAGGCATCATGAAAACACTCTAGTCTATACATTGAATGTGTCGTACTTAAATCCCTCACAGCCTTGTTTTCATTCCTGTCAGAATTTAATATGCTGCTACCCTGATTAAAGTTTATAAACGAGCTACACTTCAGTAGTGTAGTTTATGTTAAAACAGTTCGGAAGAGCGCGATTATAAACCCTTTTAGGCTGTAAAAGCGAACAAAGAGTAAATGGCTGTATGCGAAATCACCCCCTATACCCTCAAATAGGGCACTATTTGAGGGGACAGCTATTTTAAGTGGTGTTCGAAACCATAGTGAACATTCCCGAGTGCACTCATTCAATCTCACAATGCACCGCAAAAACGAGTGTACAACCGATGTACGCTCAACAGCTAGAGATAACCCATAATGCACTGTGAGAGTCGCGCGCCGACTGAATTCCCGCGTCTCGCCAGACGATGGCGCCCGCAGCTGAATCATCCATCTGTTCATTTTACAACGCGCTTGTCCATGGCGTAATACAGCATACAGCACAGGTACAAATTCTTTGTAAATTGATTATTAAATTGTTTAACCGGGGTTTATACACAAATTCCCTGACATAGTTCAAGATAAATCCTTTAATCTTACTACTCGAACTGTCGGTTTTAAATGATTGTTAAACAGTTAGCAATGGTATGCAAAAGCCGCAGTCCTTCCGGTGCACTTAGTGTCCGAATTCACTCACTCGTTTTCATTCACTCCTTCAAGTGAACTGTACGAGTGGACTAATGTAGGGAATAGTGAATAGGGTATAGGGGGCGATTTCGGATACAGCCCATGAGTTTACCTGTTTGACGTGATGTCCGCATGTGTTTTTGTGTATTTTGGCGCCTTTGGAGCCCCCTACAGTTAAGCGAATGGAATTCACTATTATAAATATATCACTGTGGTAATATCAGTGGCTAGCCTAAATGTGCATTTGTTGCTGTGGTAAAGCAGTCCCGCCTTTTCGCGGAATTTCTTATTGTGGGCGCGACCGTTTGTAAATTTAATGTGTCTGGCTTCTGTTCTCATCAGCACCCCCCTATTTTCAGCTGTACACCTCGTTTTGCTCCTTGATATTGCAAACTGGCGTGTCTTACCTTATTATTTTATTGTATATTCATTATTCATTATTCATATTCATTATGAACACAATGGTTTTACAGTTTACTGCACTTTGTTATTCTTCTCTTATGAACCAGAAGTTCATTATCTCACCCATAAGCTTACTTCCGCATTGAAGAAAAAAGATAGATAGATAGATAGATAGATAGATAGATAGATAGATAGATAGATAGATAGATAGATAGATAGATAGATAGATGGATACTCCTAGAAAAGACATTTGGTGTTTTGGCATTTTAGAATGATTTTGAAATGAATATTTTAAGGTCAAAAACAACAACAAACATACAATTTTTTAATGTCCACTTAAAGTCCCATTTAGCTTCTTGTTAGCAACCAGCTTTTTTTTAAGTCAAGCAAAACCTTTAAAACATCACTTGTATTTCATTTTGTAGAACGAAACATTAAATATCTCGAGCTTGTGTTAACCACAGACCTTATTTCAGCCATTTAAACTAAAAACCCATTAAAAAAAAACCTATTGACTTCAGGAGGATCAAACCAGAAGTGCTAAAATTCTTATTTCCGGTTAAGGCCTACAAAAGTACATCATCCCTGCAACATTCAACCTTGGGCCACATTCCAGTGTCTCCTATTGCCTGGGCATGCTTGTCTACAGCGGATTGAGAGGGTTAATGCTCGATGTACAGCCGTTTGGTCAGAAATGACCGAGGGATTATCACGGTGGTTTTTGAGGGTTAGGCCTCTGCCTAAAACATCATATCGCCGTCTGTTTTTGAAAAGAGCTTTGTAAAATGATGTTATCATGCTGTGTGCCTGGTCTCTGATGGATTTTCCACATGCAGATGGACGAGTGAATCTTTGATTTAAACAGACTTGTATCCGACTGTGCTCTGTGATCCAACGTAAGAGCTTGGAAAAGGGCTAGGATGGGAGCCTGCCTCCTATGCTGGTTTATTTGAAGGGGACAGAAGAGAAAATCATGTCTGGTTCAGTGTCTTGTGAGGAAACTTTATACATTTACACTAAGATTCAGACTCGTTCTGTACTTTATTTGGTTTTTAGAAATTAACAACGAACAATCTGAGGGGCGGTCGGGTGCATCGGTTTCAGCATCTTGTGTACACGTATACGTAGTTTTAACTGTGAAATGCACTTTATTTTTTTGATGAGAAAAGGCACAACAGATTATCTGCAAAACAATATTATACGAATTATAATCAACATGCACTAATTAACATTGTAAGACATTGTGTTAACGTGTTGTATATTTTTCCAAGGTGTTGGTTGTATACTTTTATTGCTTTGGTTAGTTTAATGAACTGAGAGATCTTGTTAATTTTGTATTAAAAAGAATGTGCTGTGCATTAAAAATATCCTCGCCTGGCTTTATTCACACTCGCACATCAATTGGCCGAGTGCCTCGAATCCACTGTTGCCATGGCGATTCCCAGTCTCAGCTGTACTGTTTCCATAGAGACACGAGTCTCGGAATCAAAACTGTCCTGTTTCCATGACGAAGCCACTCAGGGGCAGGAGCGGAGAGCGGTTTAACGTGATTCGTCACAATTTTTATTGCCGCAACTGCCACACATCCACGCAGAAACCAGACTGAGCGAACACATTTCAGGTAGTTTAATCAAATCCCTCAGGTCAGTTCACACAAATATAACCACTGACCATGTTTCTCAACATACATAGAAACTTTCATGCAGAAACTTCTGGCCTCAACATGCTTATTAATCTGTAGCTTGAATTGCTATTCACTACATACTGTATGCCCCTATCACTTATTAACAAGTGTTGCATTAAAAAGCATTAGAAAAATGGAAAAGCATCATACTTGGTACTTCAGGGAGAGGATTGATTATTTTAGTGTTTAATAATAATACAGACGGCCTATCACGCCTTTATTAAAATGCATACAGTACATCACGTGTATCGCAGGTGTATTAGAGAGTGAGTGTCTGTGACTTTTGTGCATTAGTATTGTTTTAGTCAGACCAGTCATTGTCCTCAAGCTCAGATTCGTCCTCAGAGTCACTGTATTCCACAGCGATGCGGCGGGACAAGATAGTTGCGACGTCATTGCCCACCGGCTCACGTTTCGCCTGCTGCTCCTGCTGCTCTTGAACTTTCTTCAGCTGGATACCTGCAGTTCAAACAGACATAATGACATTTAACAACTCATTCATTTTCAATGACAGATGAACAACAGTGGGCGACCTAGGTGACTCAACAAAGTTTCTAGAAGTTGAACTTAATGCAAATAAGTGAAGTCAGTGGCGCTCACATGATCTCCTGTGAGATACTGAGTGTAGGAGGGGAAGTTAATGTTATACGGAGCGATTTCACTCTTATATATGATTTGTTTCTGCCCACATGCTTGGATATAATAGACAAGGGTGTTTGGAAAACAGAAATCGCCTGCCATTTGATTCATGCATTGATTGTTCATCTCGTTCACAATATAATGCATTATGCACTGCTGCAGTTTATAAAAACACTTCACAAGTTGTTCAGAAGTTCAGAGTCAGTATGATTGTTTTTATAGAAATTCTGAGGAAAACATTCCAGGATTTTTCTCCATATAGTAGACTTCAATGGGGATCAACGGGGTAACAGTTCAAATTGCAATTTTTTTAAAGGGGTCCTATTATGCTCTTTTACAAAGTCTTTATTTTGTTTAGGGGGTGCACTATAACATGCTCTCATGTTCGAAAAACACATAATTTTTCACATAAATTACATTATTACAAAGGCTTTCTCCCCAGGCTGGCACAAATGGCTCGATTAGTTCCGTGTTCCACCTTCCACCCAACCAAATGTATTGTGATTGGTTAGCAGTCCCACTGCGTTGCAATTGGCCAACAGCTTAGCCGGCGTTCATTACTGCCACGCCCCTTCCCAAAGCTGCAAACTAGATTAAAGTGATTCTTATGTTTTAAATATGGATATTTTTCTTACAGAAACACAACGGATCGCTAGAGGCGGCTTTTACTGATCCCCCCAAAGCCATGTGAGGTACTTTTTATTATGGATCGACTTGTTTTGGACTGATGGAGAGAAACACTCGTCTATGCCATTCAGTTCTAAAGCTTGGGAGTGCAAGGATTATTTTTAATATAACTCCGATTGCATTCGTCTGAAAGAAGGAAGTTATATACACCTAGGATGCATTGAGGGTAAGTAAATAATAAGCTACAGTAGTATTGGTCCTATAGTCCTATCCGCAGCAGCAGGGCTACCGAAGCAGTTCGTGGACACTTTAGTCAAGGCTTGCTGAAGCATCCCAGAAGCGGCTGTCCACGCTACATCGCGAAAGTTAAGCGAATCCCGCACCCCACCCACGATTCGAATTTCAGTAGGCTTTCCAACGTGACTACGTAATGCGTCAAGTTGATCTAGTGCAAGATGAGCATTTGTGGTTAAAAAGTATATAAATTTAAATTTGTAATTTTTTTGAGAAAATGACCAATCGTTTCCATAGATAAGACCCTTATGCCTTGGCTAAGACCGTTTAGATCCATTTGAAGCTGCATTGAAACTGCAATTTGGACTTTCAGCACGTTGGCCACCATTGAAGTCCACTAGAAGAAAAATCACAGAATGTTTTCCTTAAAAACCTTAATTTCTTTTCGACTAAAGAAAGAAAGACACATTTTGGATGACATAGAGGTGAATAAATGATCAGGAAATCTATCTCATAAGTACAACTGCAAGCAGCAATTAGCGGGGTTCAAACACTTTTAAGCACATATGAAAAAATACATTATGTAGCAAGGCTTTTTTGCAAATCAAGGTAATTTACCATAGAAATATTATGTTTTGCAAAGTTTATGACTGTTAAAGCACTAGCTGTGGTCTGATCTCCTTAAAACTGCATGCTTGTTTAGCATGTGCTCAGCAGGTTTCGTGAAGTTTTGAGCTTTCCTTTAGGCTTTATAGGATTTTGGGTAAATTCTGACAGGCCCCTTTTCTAAACAACCCCATTAAAGCTTCCCAAAGGGTATGTTTCACTAAAAAAAAAATAGCTAAAAACAAGATATCACACCCCAGTGGCTGATTTCTTTCAAATTTCTCACAGACCTTTGGGGCAGTGAGTCAAACAGGCCCACATAGTTTTGTTCCAATCTGCCTCTGTTAACCATGTCTAATAGGTGCTCAAACTTCATCGGTCAATGGTGGCCATTGGCAATGTTTTTTTGAGATATGCAAATGTCCTTATAGACGCTTGTGGCACTTTGGACCAAGACCATGTGCAGCGATTTTCATGTTGATAGGACAAATCGTCACCTTAGAATTATAAGGTTCTATCTGACATTTTTGTCAAAATTGGGTTATTCACATAATCGTATTCTGTGACAACTCATTTACATTATTTGATGTTTGTTTTGTAAGCTATGTACATCTGGGGCCTTTTTTTGCCATCTGACTGAGCTCTTACATAAGTGTTCCGAGTTTGGCGAACATATCTCATTCCGTTCAGGAGTTATAGGAATTTTACCATTTATAGGCATTTAAAAGTGGTCCTGGCCTTTTCAAACCTTTTGACGTCTCTTTGCGACGGCGAGTCAAAAGTTCTACCTTTTTTTTTAAATATAATTATTGATATTCACTCTCCAGAGAATCTTTCTACACTGGTTTGGTTCCGATCATGTGAAAACCTAGGACTAGTTCACAAAAGTAGGTTTTGCAAAAAATCCAAAATACCCCCAAATTTTGCCAGGCTCCTGATCGAATCTGCAGTGCAACTGACGGTTTAGGAGTTACGAGTGATTTTGTACTTTTGATTGCTGCAGTGCCCCTGTCAGGTCGTTCAGGTCAAGACTTGGTGATGTTGTCGACAGTGTGAGTACTACCATCCCTCCAAGTATCAAGTACTTACGGTTTGATCCGCACAGTCAGTTTTACATGGAGATTGCTGCACCGTAACCATTCTAACAATTACAATAGTGTTTCAGTGCTACATGCTTAAACCCCTAGTGATGAGTAAAGGTTATGAAATCTACCCATGATCAAAAACAACAAGACATTTATGTTTAAGTGTGAAATGCTTCTATTCATAACCTAAACACACTACGTACCCATTCTTATAGCGGCGAGCAGGTCGCTGCGGGCATCGTTCTCGGGCTGGGCCTCATTAGGCACAGAGGGCCGTTTGGGAGTGATGGATTGGGCTGCATTGGGGGGAGGGGGTGGGGCTACTGGTGGAGGAGGGGCAGCCATTGGTCCAGAGGTAGGTAGAATGGGTGGGGCATAGCCAGCGACTGCTCCCATTGGTCCTAGATGGCCTGGAGGCGGGACCGGTCCCATGGGTGGCATAGCAAAAGCAGTTTGTGCTGATGGGATAACAGCTGGTGGTGGAGGTGGTGGCCCAGAATTCATGTAATCAACACTGTCGAGAGAGGGAGAAGGAAATTAAATCAAGCTTTTTCATTTCATTCAATATGAACTGATGCTATATGAATTTAAAAATAAAAGGGAAAACCTGTATAGTAAAATCATGAATGCATGTCACAAACACGTTGACCATTAGGTGGCAGAATTTGCATGTGTACAATACAGAGCAGGGGCTTTCAAACTTTCTGATGCCAAGGCAAGGTTAACTACAACTGAAATGAAAACCATTAAAATATTTTCATTACATGAAATAAAATAAAATATAAAAACTTTTTTAGCTACTTGCCAAGGCATCATTTCTCATTTTAATTTAGTTTAACTTCATGTATTAAAATAACTAAAAATGAAATCAAAATTATATATATGTATAAAAGATACTAAATATGACAAAAAATGACAAAAACACACAAAATCATAGTTTTAACTAAAATTAAAATTAAAACAGAAAATAAAAACTGAATCAAAATATTAATAAGAACTATAATAGTATCTTTTATCATGTAATTATATAATATAATTTTTATAATTGTTTTATAAATGTTATATTATTATAAGAGAGACATATTATAGAGACTAAATAATTGTTTTTGTTGAAATATTTATACAGAATATTTTATTTGATAAAATTGTAATGATAAAAATATTGTTGACAACATATCTTTATTCGATTATATATTATTATATTTATATAATTATTATAATTAGATTAGAATATATATTCTAATGTAATACGTGTAATAATAATATAATAAAATAAAATAATATATAAATATATATTTTTATATTTTAAAAAATATATTTTGCAAAACTACATGCAATATTTTTTATCAAATATTAAATTTAAATATTTCAAATAATTACATTAAAAATATATACATATATTCTAATGTAATATATGTGTAATAATGATATAATAATATAATTTATATTTATATATTTAAAAACTATATTTAGTAAAACTACATGCATTATTTAATCAAATATTGTATTATAATATTTAAAATTACATTAGAATATACATATTGTAATGTAATGTATAACAATATAATATAATATATATAAATTATATATTTTAAAAATGTATTTTGCAAAACTACATGCAATATTTTATCAAATATTGTATTACAATTTTTTAAATAATTACATTAATATATATATTCTAATGTAATATATGTGTAATAATATAATTTATAATTATATATTAAAAAATATATATTTTGCAAAACTACATGCAATATTTGATCAAATATTGTATTAAAATATTTCAAATTACATTAGAATATACATATTCTAATATAGTATGTGTAATAATATAATATAATTTAATATATATTCATATATGTAAAAAATATATTTTGCAAAACCACATGCAATATTTTATAAATTATTGTAGTATAATATTTAAAATAATTACATTAGAATATAAATATTTCAATGTAATATGTGTAATAATAATATAATAAAATGTAATATAATGTATAAATATAATTTATATTTAAATATTTTTTAAATGTATTTTGCAGAACTACATGCAATATTTTATAAAACATTGTATTATAATATTTAAAATAATTCAAATTAATTTTGAAAAAATTTCTAAACAGTCATTAGAAATTATTGTAGTGTTATAGAAATAATATCAAATTTGTTAAATCTAAAAAACATAAATAAATATCATTAATATCACAGGTTAATTTCACAGTCCTAAAAATACATCTTATGAAAAGCTTTCTCTCCAATTTTCCGTGGAACCCATACCACCTCTGTGGTTTAAAAACCCATTTTATATATAGAGAAACAACTTGCTTGTGAATGTTTTAGAATCAGCTGTTCAAGTTTGTTTACAACAAATCGATTAATCCAAATAAAAATATCAAACCTGTAGTCAACAGGTGGAAGATTCACAGAGCCGTTAACAGTGTTTGATGCAGGTGGAGGCGGCGGAGCCTGGTGGGGACGTCCCAGTGTGCCAGAACGGTATGCCATAGACCCTCCCCGGTAATCCTGGTCCATGGTCATATGGCTATGAGCTGACAGAGCCGCCATACTGGGCGGAGGCCCTGAGTAAGTGTGCGCATGGCCAGCGTGGTTGGCCATGGAGAGATAACCATGATCTGCATGATCTCCATGAGCCCTGCATGAATTATGAATTAGATTAAATGAGTTTATACAGTCAAGCCCAAAATTATTCACCTCCCTGACAAATTCTGACTTTTATTCAACCAGCAAGTTTTTTTTTGACCAGAAATCAGGGCAGACAGTCCAACAGACACTGCACACCGCTGGGTTCCACGGATGCAGACCAAGGAGGACACCACTTCTCCAGATAAGGCACACAAAAGCCCGCTTGGCCTTTGCAAATGCTCATCTGGACAAAGAAGAAGATTTCTGGTCTTCTGTTTTATGGTCAGCTGAAACAAGAAAATTGAATTGTTTGGCCACAATGATGTAGCCTTCATTTGACGTAAAAAGAAGAAGCCTTCAACCCTCTAAGAACACCATCCCCACTGTCAAACATAGTGGTGGGAACCTAATGTTTTGGGGGGTGTTTTTCAGCCGATGGACCAGGGAACCTAATCACAGTAAACGGCACCATGAAAAAGGAGCAATACATCAAAATTCTCAACAACAACATCAGGCAGTCTGCAGAGAAACTTGGCCTTGGGCACCAGTGGACATTTCAGCACGACAACGACCCAAAACACACAGCAAAAGTGGTGAAGAAATGGTTAGCAGACAAAAACATTAACGTTTTGCAGTGGCCCAGCCAAAGTCCTGACTTAAATCCAATTGAGAATCTGTGGAGGGAGCTAAAGATCAGGGTGATGGCAAGGAGACCCTCCAACCTGAAAGAGTTGGAGCTCATCATTAAAGATGAATGGGCAAAAATACCAGTGGAGACATGCAAAAAGCTGGTCAGCAATTATAGGAAGCGTTGGATTGCTGTAATAGCCAATAAAGGCTTTTCTATTGATTATTGAGAAGGGTGTGAATAATTTTGGACATGCCACTTTTTGTTCAAATGTAAATAAAAGCTGAGATTTTTTTCCACAATGATGCCTCTTGTACATCGTCTTATTATCTTTTGGGAGAAGCCTGTGTCATTTTCGGTCAAAAAAAACTTGCTGGTTGAATAAAAGTAACTTTAAGTCAGAATTTGCCAGGGGTATGAATAATTTTGGGCCTGACTGTATATATGTATTTATGTGCATGTAGCAAGTGTTACCTGTGCTCTGGGGACATGGTGCCCTCTGTGGAGCCTCCTCTGTGCACAGTATGGGAATGTCGATGGTCAGGTCTCAGTTCCTTATCAAAGGCCATCATGTTCCATTCCTGTCTGCGGTTTCTTGCTTTACGCACCTTCTTCACCTCTCTCTGCAGTGTGCCATCCACACATCGTCTCTGCTCCTGTCGCAAAGTATCAAGTGACAAAGATATGTTTATTTATCAAATATCACCTCATGAATATCTATTAAACTACGTATAAATAGGCTTCTGGCAAAATGCTGCATAATGGGATATATTCAAACATTTCTGACCGTGGACCACAAAACCAGCCTTTAAAGTTGTCCAAATGAAGTTCCTAGCAATGCATATTACTAATCAAAAATTAAGTACTTATAAATTTACGATAGGAAATTGACGAAATATCTTCACGGAACATGATCTTTACTTAATATTTTAATGATTTTTTTAATGATTTGGTGCTGCTTAATGTTCAAAAGAACACCATTTATTTGAGATTTTTGTAACATTATAAATGTTTTTCACTTTTAATAATTTTAATGCATCCTTGCTAAATAAAAGTATTGATTTCATCTTCATCTTCAAAAAAAAAAAAAAAAATACACTGACCCCAAACTTTATAAGCATTAGTTTGTGTAGGTGGTTAAAAAAGAAAGGGTGTTCAACCTTCTGTCGTCTCTTCTCTTTCCTCTTGTCTTCAGTGTCCTGTAGCATCTTCTCCTTCCACAGGTCAAAAAAGTAGGAGGGATCAGTGTAGAACTTCAGCCCTTCTTTATCATCATCCCTATGGCAACAACGACAAAAAAAAATCATGATTGATTTTGTTATTTAAAGCTATTTTAAATCCTTTCTCTAAATGAATCTCTCAATAAAACAAAGAGTGTGGTAAATTTGGCTCTACATACATTTATGTAACAGTCCTAATTTAGAAAGCCGTTCGCTGGATAGCTTTTATGGGCCTCTTTAGCTGAAAAAAGGATTTTAAAAGCATCTTGATGCAGCTTTTCTGACTGGCTGCTTTTCCAAAAGTGCTATTAATTGGCCATTAATCATTTATGCAAAATCGCCAACAACTTTGTAAACCGCATCCAACCGAACAGACAGAAAAAAGATGAGTCAGAGCGCAGCCACTGTCCCTTGAAACATTCCCTCCACACATTCTGCATTAGATCTCTTAAAGTATTTATGAGTGGCCCATATTCACTACCTTGAGAACCAGCGCTCACATGAACTACATCTGCCAGCTTTAAGTATTCATCACTGCTCTATATTCCTTAAAGAGACTTCAGGAGAAAATACTTCTGTACATTCATCTACACCTTGGAGAATCTGCAAAATGTTCATTATTTTACCAAGATAAGAGGGATCATACAAAAAGCATGTTATTTTTTATTACGTACTGACCTGAATAAGATATTTCACATAAAAGATGTTTACATATTGTCCACAAGAGAAAATAATAGTTGAATTTATAAAATGACCTTGTTCAAAAGTTTGCACACACTTGATTCTTAATACTGTGTTGTTACCTGAATGATCCACAGCTGTGTTTTTGTTTAGCGATAGTTGTTTATGAGTCCCTTGTTTGTCCTAAACAGTTAAACTGCCCGCTGTTCTTCAGAAAAATCCTTCAGGTCCCATAAATTCTTTGGTTTTTCAGCATTTTTGTGTATTTGAACCCTTTCCAACAATGACTGTATGATTTTGAGATCCACCTTTTCACGCTTTTTAAAACTGAGGAACTCATATGACGCATCAAGTGAATTAAGAGCCAGGGGGTGAAAACTTTTTGAATTTGAAGATCAGGGGAAAATTTAACTTATTTTGTCTTCTGGGAAACATATACGTATTTTGTGTAGCTTCTGAATGGCAGTACTAAATGAAAAAAAATATATATAAATATATATATATTCAGGCAAAATAAGAAAAATCTACACATCTCCATTCTGTTCAAAAGTTTTCACCCCCAGCTCTTAATGCATCTTGTTTCCTTCTGAAACATCAGTCAGTGTTTGAATCTTCTGTGATAGTTGCATATGAGTCCCTCAGTTGTCCTCAGTGTGAAAAAATGGATCTCAAAAGGGTTCAAATACACAAACATGGTGAAAAACCAAAGATTTTGTGGGACCTAAAGGATTTTTCTGAAGAAGAGTGGACAGTTGTTCAGGACAAACAAGGGACTCATGAACAACAATCACTAAACCAAAAAAAAGTGAGAACACTGGTCCCCAAAATCTGACCCAAACATGTGTACACATACCTGTAGGATGAGAGAATATTAAGAGGAGGTGGTTTATCACTCAAGTTGTACATCTCCATCACCGGGATCGGTACGCTGCTCTTGGACACCACCTGCTGATCCTGTATGGTAGAGCTTTTAAAAGCCTTCCTCATGTTTATGTCCTGAAGAGAAACTGCACAGGGTGAAGGAGAGAGAAAGAGAGAGATTGATTACACCTGCCCTCCAGAGTGTGTAAAGTAAACTCCAGTATTGATCGTTTAATTGAAAAAAGAGATGTGAGTGCATGCTTTGGTGTGGGGAGTAGAGGAGCATTAAAGAGATGTGGGGTACATGAAATTTGTGCATTATTTATTTTTGGTTTGGAGGAATACAGTGGTATTGATCTCACACTGGAGCTATGTAACCTCAGAGATTTGTTTTTGAGATGCTGATGGTCATCGTGTATTGAGGAATGACCCTGAGCCCTTGTTTCCCAGAAACAGACTCACCCTCCTCAACCGTGGAGTCCAGCTGGGTGACCTTGACGGCGAGTCGGTCAATCCGATCTTGCAGAGAGTTCGCCCGCAAATAGAACACGTTTGCCTCGTTGAAAAGCTCGCCGAATATGTCTTCAGCATGCTTACCTTTGAAATAAGAGGAGAATAAGATTACATTTTCATTTGTGAGGACAAAAGATGAACACTAAGAGAATATATATTGTGCAAAATGAATATATTTAATATATATTTTAGCTCAAATTCTTTATTTAATTCTTTATTTAAACACAAACTTTCTATTAAACTTTGTTTAATTACAAGATTGTTGTGGTGGAAATGACAACATTTGTGTAAATATGTTAATATATGTTTATGGTTTTTAAAATGTAACAATATGCTTATATTTTAAGACTGAAACCATAAGTTTGAGACAAAATAATGTATATGAAAGCAAAAGTGAACGACTTGTGGTAAAATGTTTCAAAAAAATTTTTAATATGACACTAGTTTTAATATCTAACTAACTAATAAGTAATTATAATATGACTACAACATATTAAATATATGAAATAATTACAATATAATTACTATACCCCACCAGTCAAAAGTTTTTGAACAGTAAGATTTTTTTATGTAAAGATGTTTTTTAAGTCTTTTCTGCTCACCAAGCCTGCATTTATTTGATTCAAAGTTCAAAAACGTAAAATTTTGACTTTTATATATATATATATATATATATATATATATTTTTTTTTTAAATGTAATTTATCCCAAAACTAAACTTTTAGGATCATTACTCCAGTCTTCAAAGTCAGTTTTTTCTTAGAAAGATATGATAGAAATTTATACTTTTATTTAGCAAGGATGCTTCAAATTGATCAAAAGTGATGATTAAGACATTTATAATGTTACAAAATATTTCTGTTTCAGATAAATGCTGTTCTTCTGAACTCTTTATTTATCAAAGAAAGCTGAAAACATTCTACTCAGCTGTTCTCAGCATAATAATAATAATGTTTTTGAGCAGCAAATATTAGAATGATTTCTGATAGATCATGTGACTGGAGCAAAGATGCTAAAAATTCAGCTTTGAAATCACATGAATAAATTACATTTTAAAATATATTATTATTGTTTGTGCAGTAATTTGGATTAAATAAATGCAGGGTTGATAAGCAGAAGAGATGTCTTTTTACAAAAACTTTTCTGAGTGTGATGGGGAAACGTTTAAAAAGAAAAACATCTTTATCACCTTAACTGAGGCTAATAATAACTGTGTTAAACAAAAGCACAACGGAAAATATTTACAGGAAGGAAGAGTGTCTGTTTCTTACAAATTCCTGGCCTATGACCCAGCGCACACAAACACATATGTATATATCCACACACTTCAGATCACGCACTCACGCTCGTTTCCAGTACTACACCCAACCAACACATGAAAAGCATGTTTCTAGACATGCACACGCTATTTTTGTCACACGCACACATCGTCTACAGCTTTGCCTTCAAGTCCAATGGGCTGTCATTTATATTTAATCCACACAGCTGCTACTGAAAGGCCCTCTCGTTCTACAGGCATCCACTAAACACCACTAGCAGAGACACAGTAAAGACACTTGAGGGGATTTCAGGGGTCAGCTGGGGAGTTATAGAACAGGTGGACGGGAAAAAAACAACAGAGGACGGATGGATGGGCAAATCAGTAGCTGGATACACAGCGAGAGACTTGTCCATTCAGTCGTTTTCAAGATAATGGTCTTATGTAATGCAGTCGGAGGATCCCGTGAGTCAAGAGGAATTATTATTAAGAAGATTCTCTCTAGCATTGTGAACTAAAGATACCAGTGGACCACTAAATTATAGAGCACACAGAATGGAAAAGCAAACCAAATGTCTGACAAAATAAAAAATGGAAGTAATGTGGTGAAGCGTAGTAAAAGCAACAAGATAATTATGTTCTCTGTAGAAAATGTGAGGGTGAAACCAGTCTAGTAGATTTTAATCGATTCTCATTTTTACGAAGCTAGATTCGATTGATTAGTCTAGCCTGTTTTCAGTTAATTAAAGGGTCATTTTAGCACACCTCCCATGCAATAAATCGTATTATTCCATGGAATGTCTGGATACTGGATTCTGATTGGCTGGCAGGTGTGCAGTAAAACCGTTTAATGCACAGGTAGTTCCAAGTCAGTTTAATCACCGTTCTATATTAATGCGCTGCTTTAATTGATGCACGCAAAAGCACAGAGAGAGAGAGAGAGAGAGAGAGAGAGAGAGAGCGAGAGAGAGAGAGAGGTCGGAGATCGCATTGTGCTGCGCACATACATAAACTTCTTGTCAGCGTTTGCCTGCGATCCTTATTAAAATAGTCTAGATACTAGATCGCTACATTATATTCCTCAGCAACGGGGTGGTAAAACTGCTGTTTTTGAATGAATTGTTGTTTGTAGAGAGAGACGCACAGCATGCAGGCAGGTAACGTTATGCACACACACAACTGTCATCTCTCTTGCCTTTACACTCTCTCTTGGTCGATCGATAATCTACTGAAACAAATGCAATATTTCATTCAAATAAATGTGATTTTTACCGGACTATTTAATCTCTGAGTCTGATTTGAAGCGGCCAGAATGCTAGAGCTGCGTGTCATAACTGACGAAAATAACCGTCTTTTTTATCCATTCAGTCAAATTTTGCGCTGCAATTATCAATCCTAGTTTTAATTTGTCTATAACCATGGAATAAGCGGGATAATCAACGGCTTGCAAACCGTTGATTATCCCTTACATAAGCTTTGTGCTTTGTGACTTTTGATATGAAACAAAGTCTTAGATTTCAAATTTGGTTGATTTTATTTCAATATCCAAACAATAAATGCCGTTTTGGCGCTGTTTAATGTGGAGTGACAGATTACTGTAGAGCCTCAGTTCAAGATGAGTGAACAGATCATCTGCTCCGCTTTAATACCAGTTTCAGCATGAAATAAACATCTGAAGTTATGTTAAAATAAAGTCCTGTCTCATGTGTTTCAACCACGGAAAGACGTCAATATAACAGCTTGTAAACAATACCGTCACATTTACCTCAGAAAAAAAAACATATTCTGTTAAAATATCTGTAGAGTATTTTGCTAAATAATATGTTAATGCATCATATAACATATTATTATAATTTTTAATTTATGTTTGAATAAATCTGTCACGTTTTATGACAGCCACCATTTATGTTTACATTTCAAAAAACGAATTGGAGTATAAATATTATAAGCTTATGTAATTGTAACTTTATTATTATAAAAACTTGAGTGTAATTTAAAAATCTATTAATTTAAACCTTTAATATTATAGTAATGTAGTGCCAACTACTCTCATGTATATTTTATAGCATTACTTCAGAGATTTTTTCCTTGAGAAAACTTGGCCTCTACTGTACCTGATGTATATCCAAAATAATCAATACTGAATCTAATCAAATCACAAACGTGTGAATCAGAATCAAATGGAATTGTTATATTTGCGTCAAAACCTAGCTCCAGCTACTATGGTGTTCTGAGTGGTTGCTTGGGTGTTTCTTATAGGCCCAGGTCAAAAGAGTTGACCACAAAGTGATCTAGCACAGCATTTTGGACAAAATAACTGAGAAATGTCCCTAAATGTAAGCTATTTTTTAAGCTATTGCTTAAAAACAAACAGACAAGCAAACAAAAAAACTGAAAATGAAAAATGGTTCATAAAGACGTCAATTGACATATTTAGTTGACCTAGTGATCTAGTACAGCATTTTGGACAAAATAACTGAGAAATGTCCCTAAATATTAGCTATACCTTTAAGAACTCCCTTTTGAGAGAAAAATGGTTCATAAAGACATCAATTGACATATTTACACTAAAATTCTAAAACATATTACCATTTAAAAGTTTGGGGTCAGTAAGATTTTTTTATTTTTTTTTATTTTTTTTATTCAGCAAGGATGCATTAAAATCAAAATTGGCATTAAAGACTTTTACATTAGATTTTTCATATTACAAAATATTTTTATTTCAAATAAATGCTGTTCTTTTGATATTTCTAAAAACAAAAGAATCCTAAAATATGTAGAAATGTGAAATATTAAGTAGCACAACTGATAATCTTCTTTCTCTCTTGGCTTGCTCCCTTCAATCAGGGGTCGCCGCAGAGGAGTGATAGCACAATTGATGATAATAATAATAATAATAATAATAATAATAATAATAATAATAAATGTTTCTTGAGCTGCAAATCAGAATATTATAATGATTTCTGAAAGATCATGTGACACTGAAGACTGGAGTATTTTAAAATTTAGTAAACCAAACCAAAAATCAGACACCAGATATAATTTTTGATATTTTTTTACTAGTGGGTGCAGGACACTATAGTTTATTTATGTAAGTGAGGATAGCAAAATAAAGTAAACTGTGTCATATTATACCCCAAAAATTTTCATACAGTGGACTACCAGTAAAACTGATAAAAATTTGGAACCAAAATTTTTATTTGACTCTTTGACCTGACCATGTTTTGTTACAAAAACTAAAACCACTGCAACACACAAGCTCTAGTGGCTCATTGTTTAATTTTGGGTTAGGGTTAGTCCTTACTAATGCTAATTAGCTTTATTCAAACAACAACAGAAGCTAAAGCCAAGTCTCTAATTAGTAAACATGTGTGTGTTAAAGAAAGAAAGTGATTGAGCAACTTACTTAGACTGCTGAGCTGGCGTATGATGGCAGAGAGTGTGTTGTTCATCACACACTCCAGCTCGCTGCCGATGCCCTCCGGTAGCACCCCGCGGCACAGGTGCCTGGGCTCAATGTTTCTCTTCACCAGCGGCATGACTGCTGCCCCTTATATAGCCACAGCGCACTCTACCTGCACAGACAAAACACAAACACTGTATTTAAAAACACACATGTGCACAGACTACAGCTGAAGCGTGAAGGCAAGGTCCATCCATCATGTTTACTCAGTTTTTGGATGAAGCTTGTATTATATAACAGACACCCACACGTTGAGAGAGAGTGAATGTTCCAATGAAACTGGGACAGCTGGAGATCAAGAAAAGGGAATTGAGTTACTCGGATTTTGGTTAACCCTCTTACACTGGTCAAAACCCATACTGACCTTTGGCTTCGAAATCACACTCCTAATGTTTAGCACAAATGAAGCTCAACCCATTCCGGCACAAACAGAAACACAGACTATAACTCCCGTCGCAAGCAGCCTAGTATGGAAGGATTACGAAGCATTAAGAAAAGAAGATACCGCCAAAGTAATCCCATTCATCATCCGAACTGCCCAGCTGTAGATCAAAGGACAACAAGAGAGGCAAACTGATCATTTGCTTAAGGAAACTGATGGCATTCTCACTTTTAATCATTAGTCTGCTAAATTGAAGGCTTATTACTTGGTTTGCATGTTGATGAGTGACAAAATGATTCATCGCGATTAATCACATCCAAAATAAATGTTTACATAATATATGTGTGCGTACTGTGTATATTTGTATACACATACAGTATATATTTCAAAAATATTTGCATGCATTTAGATGTATAAATATAGATTTATATAATTGATATTATATGTAAATAATTTTAATATAAAAACAATATGTTTATATATTAAACACATAAATATACACATTACACACACATATATTATGTAAACAAAAACGTATTTTGGAAGCGATTAATTGCGATTAACCGTTTTACAGCACTTAAAACACATCAATATTATTCCTTTTCGCTAAAATTTTATCGCAAATACAACATCTAATTATTATACTGTTTAATATACAATACACACAGACATATTATGTACACAAAATCTTATTTCGGAAGCGATTAATCGCAATTAATCGTTTTACAGCACTAAAAACATCAATATTATTCTTTTTAGCTTACATTTTATTGCAAATACAAAATCTATATAATATACTGTATAATATACAGTACACACACATATATATTATGTAAACAAAATCTTATTTCGGAAGCGATTAATCGCAATTAATCGTTTTACAGCACTAAAAACACATCAATATTATTTCTTTTTGCTTACATTTTATTGCAAATACAAAATCTATATAATATACTGTATAATATACAGTACACACATTATATTATGTAAACAAAAGTTATTTCAGAAGCGATTAATCACGATTAATCGTTTGAAAGCATAGACAAAACACATCAATATTATTCCTTTTTGCTTACATTTTATAGCAAATACTAAATCTATAATAGAAACATTATCTTTATTGATTGATTATATGCTTATATAATGTCTTGTTAAAATTTTAATATTTTTTATTATCAAACTAAATGCTTTTGAGTCCAAACTTATGGTAATTTCAGAATTATATTACACTGCAGTTCAAAAGTTTAGGGTCTCTAAGATTTTATAAAAAAAAAAAATATATATATATATATATATAATTTATTTATTTTTTTAATTTTTTTAATTTAAGTGTCAGCTATGTCATTTTTAATTCTACTAAATATTTCTATTTGTAATAAATCCTTTACTTTTTAATTTTCTGTTCCTGAAATAAAATGCATCAAGGCTTTTACAAAAATAATAAGCAGCAAAACTCTTTTAACACTGATAAAAAAAAAAAATAATAATAATCTTGATCACCAAATCAGCATATTAAAATGATTTATGCAGGATCATGTGACACTGAAAACTGGAGTAATTCAGCATTGCCTTCACAGGAATAAATTACATATATAAACATATTAACAAATTTAATATTAAAATATAAAACAGCTATTTGAAATTGTAGTAATATTTCACAGTATTACTGTTTTTTTTCCTTTTTGGTCAAATAAATGCAGCCTTGGTAATTATTATTCTTCGGAAACAAGAAAAAATATTTTTTTAATCTAAATAAAAGAAAATATGAGTTTCTTTGTTTCCCTGTATATTTCATTCTCATTGATTATTTATTCTTATTATTAATTAATATTTTTTTCCATATTGTTTCAGACATTTTTACACCATAAAAAATATGTAAAAAATGTACACTACCAGTCATAAGAACAGTAAGATTTTTAATGTTTTTTTTAAAGAAGTCTCTTTTGCTCACCAAGCCTCCATTTATTTAAACTAAAGTACAGCAAAAATAGTGATTTTAAATATTTTTACTAATTAAAATTACTGTTTTCTATTTGAATATCTTTTAAAATGTAAATTAATTTTTTGCATCATTACTTTAGTATTCAGTGTCACATGATCCTTTAGAAATCATTCTAATATTCTAATTGGCTGCTCAAAAAAACATTTATTATTATTATTGTGTTGAAAACAGCTGACTAGAAACAACTAAAATAATAATTTGACTTACTGAATAAGAAGGTAGCAAAGTAATATGAAAATTGTCTTTTGTGTAGTTATGTTAAATAGTTGTATGCAAAGCAGACAAACCATATGGCATAACATCACTCCATATAACACAGCTTGCTACTTTATGTATAAGTATGGCCCCTAAGATAATTTTCCACATGCAAAGTTTCTCCTCCCTCACATAAGTAGCCTAACTAAGCCATGTCATCTGGTTCAACTGGACGCCATGACAGAATGCTCCCATCTGTGAAAGAATAACCCCCACAATGATTGGCCAGCTGAGAGGCCATCTGCTGCGTGATTGGCTAAGGGGGGGTGAAAGTCAAAGATTAGGGACAAGAACAAAGAGATGGTGGGACAGCATCTCAGAGGTCATCTTATCTGCCTGTTTCCCTGCTTCCTGTTTTCCAGGTCCACACCCAGCTCTCCGCTTCCTGTTCCTCTCTGTGTCACATTTCTAACTTCCTGTCTTCCCAAACAGCCAGAACAATGATGGAGTAGGGGTGTGAAGCAAGTTTCACTCGTACACAATCACAACACTTAAATAACTGCTATGTAACCGCTCATTTCCTCTCGTATCCCGCTTGTATGATCTAAACATAACTATGAATGCGACTTGTGACTACTCCCTGAAAACAGACCCACATGGAATCCGCTGACTTTTTCACCTTTTCTACATTGATATTGTAAGAAAAAATTGGTTTATATACACTACCAGTCAAAAGTTTTTGATTTTAATTGCTTTTTAACACTGCTCTGCTCACAATGCCTGAATTTATTTGATCCAAAGTAAAAAAAAAAACAGTAAAATATTGAAATATTTTTACTATTTTAAAACAACTGTTTTCTATTTGAATATATTTTAAAATGTAATTTATTATTAATTTTTTGCATCATTACTCCAGTCACACGATCTTTCAGAAACCATACTAATATTCTAAATTGGTGTTTAAAAAAAACATTTATTATTATTATTATTATTATTATTATGTTGAAAACAGCTCCATAGATTTTGTTAAGGTTTCTTGATGAATAGAAAGTTCAGAAGAACAGCATTTACCTGAAATAGAAATCTTTTGTAACATTATAAATGTCTTTATCATCACTTTTAATCAATTTAAAGCATCCTTGCTAAATAAAAGTATTAATTTATACTGCTTTTGAATGGTATAATGTATAATGCTACAAAAATTAAACTCATTTTTAATATCATACTGAATGCTTTTGAGTCAAAACATGTGGCAATTTCAGAATTATAGACTACAGTTCAAAAGTTTAGGGTCTGTAAGATTTTATAAAAATTAATCAAAATTGTGATTTTTTTTCAAGCAAGGAGACATTACATTGATCAAAGGAGTCAGCAATGACATTTTAAATGCTACAAATGATTTCTATTTCTACTAAATTCTTTCCTTTTAAACGTTCTATTCATCAGAGAATTGTAAAAATAAAATGCTTCAAGGCTTTTACAAAAATAATAAGCAACAAATCAGCATATTAAAATGATTTCATAATTCAACTTTGCCATTACAGGAATAATTTACATTTTAAAATATATTCAAATATAAAACAGCTATTTGAAATTGTAGTAATATTTCACAGCATTACTGTTTTTTACAGTATTAAAGCTTTTTATTTCAGATAAATCCTGATCTTTGGATCTTTCTATTCATCAAATAATCCTGAAAAAACAGTTTTAACTATTGATAATAATAATAAAAAAAATGTCTCTTAAACAGCAAATCAGCATATTAGAATTATTTCTGAAGGATCATGTGACACTGAAGACTGGAGTAATGATGCTGAAAATGTTGCTTTGATCACAGGAATAAATTGCATTTTTAAATATATTCACATAGAAAACAGTTTTTTTTTTAAAAAGTAAAAATATTTAATTTTTTTTTTTTACTGTTTTTGCTGTACTTTGGATCAAATAAATGCAGACTTGGTGTCCAGAAGAGTCTTTAAAAAACATTAAAAATCTTACTGTTCAAAAACTTTTGACTGGTAGTGTCAATGTATGTGAAAAGGCAGCTAAAATCATTATTAAATTAGCTGAAACATTAAATAAATATACAAAAAATGAACAAAAAGACGACATTTTTGTTTTCAATGAGCACAAAAAGTATTCTCGTAGTTTGGTTGAACCACTGATGGACTATTTTAATGATGTCCTTACTACCTTTCTGGGCCTTGAACGTGCCAGTTGCATCGGTGTCTACACAGGGTCAGAAAGCTCTTGGATTTCATCAAAAATATCTTAATTTGTTTTCTGAAGATGAACAAAGGTCTTACAGGTTTGGTAAATACACAAATAAGAACTGTCGTTTGTTGCCATTTACTATAGTAACATCTTGCAAGTGGCCACAAAGTCCATTGTTCTTCCACATCACCTGCTGAACCTACTCAAAAAGTGAAAATGATAAACAAACCGCCTCATGCAATGACACCCAAACGTCACTGCAAATATGCCACCAGGCCTCACACATGTACTCAGACACTGCTGTTGTTGTAGTCTAATGAGGTACATGTCTGCGAGTGTTGTAATGTGTTCATTAAGCGCACCATCTCTCCACGGCATTGTAATTCTACAGCGCACGGCAGTATGGACACAACCCACACTAATTACATAGTGCATTGAATTAAGACCGCGCCGGGAGGGGGGCCAGAGAAACACAGAGGAGACAAAGAGATGGGAATGTGAGTCTGAGTGGCATGAAAAGCAGTTTGTGAGATAGTTAGACGAGAAAGTGAACAGTTTCGCTCGGGGAGAACAGAAAACGTACTGAAGCGATCCAAGAAGGGGGAAAAAGTACCAGAGAGATGATGGGGGAGGGCGAGTGGCAGGGGACCTCAGGGAAGCCACTCTGAAAGGTTCCCGGGACAATAGGCCTCCGTTCACACGGCAACAGAGGAGCTCTCCCATGCATGTTCGGTTCCCTCCCCCATCCCGTTACCCCCGCCAACCCCACCCCTTTCTCCTCTTCAAATAAAAGAAGCACTCCTGCCTCTCTCTCCTTTTCAGCTGCCTTCTTTTTCCATAAGTCTGTGCCTACTGCAAAACCACACATATAAAGAGCACTTCAGACAGACTGAATACAACCTACCATCTTTTACTAATGCTAGTGTATAACCAAAATCAGACATCTGGAATATCATGTAAACATACAAATAAATAGGATGCTTCACAGCTGTTTACAGCCCCATCAGTGGTGCTGACAGGCTTTGAAGTCCATCAGACCCATCCCGTGACCACGGGAGGCCACATCCTGTCCAAACTAACGAGAGAGACACGCATTTACTTTCTAAACGCTGTTGGAAAGACAGGATGGCAATGCATTAGCTATTCATAACTGAAGTAAAGCTACATTAATATTTCAATAGGGATCACGTCACATAGATGAAGGCTTGTGAATGTCACGGTCCAGCTGCTCTGATTTATCTTAAAAACACTGTATGTAATATTTGAACACTTAATTTATTAAGTTTGAAGGTTTGTTAATTATTAAACAATTAGAAATGTAAAGTTGCGGGAACGTGTTATGTATTTTATGTTTTACACCAGTGCGTTCAGTCTTAACTATGTTGATCTTATTGAAAATATAGCAACTTTTTATTTATTATCTATTCTTAAAAGCACGTTCTATTATGAGACACACACTGCGTGTTATTGTAACAATAGTAACATTATTAGTAATTATAAAACATCAACAATTATATCATCAACACAATCTCGCCGATAAACAAGAATCAAAATAAACTCCCCGCTATAGAAACCCAAGCCTCATGTTCCATTTATTATATAAACCGCGGCAAACAGTAAATATAACAAGTGTAATATGACAATAATAACTACATTAGCGACAATAAGTTGATGTTTGGTGCTTACCAAAAGTGAATTTTCTTATAAATTATATTCGCTCACATGTCCAGGCTTTCAGCGGTCCGGATTGCCATCCTGTGTCTCCATCGGTCCATCTGACCATTCCAAACAATCCGCTTGGGGCGGGGCATATCGGGTTGTTCGAACCAATCAGCATTTCGGAATAGGAATTTAACGCGCCACCGTTTGTCACTCTCAGCCTATCAGATGAGAGCCTGGGGATGATTGACAGAGATTTCCCGGTCTTTAATCGACAGGGCGGCTGTTTGAGGCGGGCTTTATCTGGGGATATTTAGGTGGGCTTTAAACACACCACAGCTAAAATGCTATAAAACTTAGGCTGCTTTTTATAAAACTGAATTGAATATAACTGAAGACACCCCGAACAGCATTTTAACTCTAAAGAAACGTTTGGTAATTAGCACTTTTTATGAATAGGGTATAAAATAGGGCGAGGGAAAGCAAATGGTCTAGTCTCTAGTGACTATGGGTGGGGGAAGTGATGATTGAAAATGTTGATTGATTCTTAGCAAATCTAGGACGATATGTCTGAACGTGTTTTAAAACGCAATTTCATGTGTCTTTGAGCAATAAATATAAAGAAAACATCAAAAATAGTTGTCAAACGATTATTCGCGATTAATCACATCCTAAATAAATTTGTGTTTACATTAAGTGTGTGTGTACTGTGTGTTTATATAAATACACACACACACACACACACACATGCGTAGATATATTTAAGAGAAACATGTTATGTTTATATATTGACTATATTTAGATATAATATTCATTATATCAATAAAAATATTTACATGTAAATATTTTCAAAATATGCACTGTTTGTGTGTGTATTCATATATACATAATAAATATACACAGTACACACACATTATGTAAACAAAAACTTATTTTGGATGCGATTATTCGCTTGACAGCACTAATCAAAATAAATTAAACTGTCTAAATGTATTAAAGAATAAACAATAAATTAGACTAAAGTTTCAGTTTTAAAAATATATTTTTATTCTTTTATACATTTTGACTGTTTAATTTATTTTGATTAGATCAATCACATCCAAAATCAAAGTACTGTACACACACGGATATATTCAAAAAAATTGTTTATATATTAAATATATTTATATATAATATTAAGCATATAAATAAAAATATATACATGTAAATATTTTCAAAATATATAATGTATGTTTGTGTATTTACAAATGGATAATAAATATACATAGTATTGTGAACTAAAGCTTATTTTAGATGTGATTCAGATAAATGTTTAGATGATGTTTAACAGCACAAATCAAAATAAACTGAACAGTAAAAATTTATAAAAAATATTTTAAACTAAATTTTGTTTTAAAAACAGATTTTTATTCTACATTTTGACAGTTTAATTTATTTTGATTACTGCTGTTAAACTATTATTCGTGATTAATCGCATCCAAAATAAGTTTTTGTTAACGTGTGCTTTTATATTTATTATGTATATATAAATACACACACATGCATGGATAAATTTAAGAAAAAATATTATGTTTGTATGTTAAATATATTTATATATAATATTAATTGAATAAAATATATACATAATTCAAAATAAACTATTTATGTACACATAATAAATAAACAGCACATACATGTAAACAAAAGCTTATTTTAGATGTGATTAATCGTTTAACAGCACCAAGTAAAATAAACAGTCAAAATGTATAAGAATAAAAAAAAATTTAGACAAAACTGTAAGTTTTAAAAATATATTTTTTATTCTTTTATAGACGATTAATCACATCCAAAATAATAGTTTTATTTTTTGCATGGATATACTTTATATATATATATAAAATACACACACACAAATACAAATAAATAATATGAATAAAAATGTATGCAAATATTCTCAAAATATATAAACAGTCAAAATGTAGAATACATTTTTTTTTACTGAAAATGTAGTCTAATTTAAGATGTCATTCAGCAGGAATTACAAATAAAGACTTTTTAAATCGAACTTTATTTTATAATATATTATAATTACTTATAATAAACTATAATTTTTTCTTATAATTGACTAAATATCAATTGAATCTATTTAAATAAACTAAAATTGGATGTAGCCAAGAAGGCCAAAACCTCTGAGGTGGGAAATATAACCAAAATAGACCAAAATAACCATTTTAAAGAAAACTAGTTTTACTGTAAATAATCAATCAATAAATAAAACATCGGACTTTTTTTTTTTTTAATTATGGGAACCTACAATGTGGCAATTACATGTAGAGCAGTATGAGAAATTAATTAGCTCATTTTACAGCCTGCGTCTGGATGTTTATGTAATCATTGTTATAAAAAGTAACACCACATATAATAGTCTAGCAGACTTAATGTAACAGACTTAATGTACTAAAATAGCAACAAGCAGAAAACAATCTTTCCTTGCCAAGCTAGCACTATTGTGTCCAGTGAAACAACCGCAAAGTTTTCTTCATAAAGTATAAATATCATGCATTTAAATAGAAAAAAAAAACTAAAATGCTATAAAATGTATTTAAAACAAATAAAAACGTTGGCCTTGAAAATGCATGCCGGCACTCACACAAACACAGTAATAAAATTTTTCCCATTTTTTTTTTTTTTAAACGCTTCCACTTTTATTGTCAGGATATTTGTTTCATGTAAAATATTTCATTACAATACAGTACAATGCATGTTCAATCTGCTGTCCACACAACTTTTTTCGTCATGAAGTTCTAAGGCCGATCTTTCACGCATAACAGCCGGTCTGACAGCAAAATGGAAGTTGCTGACCTCTCCTAACGTAAAACCAAAACATTAAATTATTAACTACTAAAATCAAGTTTGCTGTTTCTTTTACACCGCCTTCTACCAGTATGATCCAGCAGGGGGCACTAGAGGTTCTCATTATGCTTCAGTCAGCAGCTCCAGCACAGAGAATTCGGTCCCCAGCAATGGGCTAAAAGAGTGAGTGCTTCAGTATGTGTGTGCATGTGTGTGTGTTTGTATAAGGGCAGACGGAGAGACAGACTGACAAGTGTCATTCTGTCTTTGCTGGCAGTCACATAGCAGCTTTAAGTCTTGGAGAGGCCAACGGATTTCAAAGTGAAGGCAAGAAGGACCGGGGCTAAAGAGATCGGAGGGAACGGTGGATCTTCTCCACCTCACTCCAAACCAGTCTCACTACATAGTGCAGCTGTTCAGTACCACATATTGAGAATGTTTGTTGCTTTTTTTGTGTTTTTCTTTTTCGTGAAGTATCACAGAGTTGCAGCGAAGACTTGAACTATCACCAATGGAACAATTATCCGCTTTTCATCAGCTTTTTTTCATTTTAGAGTCTATTATTTATTTCTTTTTTTTCTCCTTTTGTCAGCGGAGGATAATGTCAGCTGTATGATACGGTGATGTGTTGTTAGGTTACGGTTATTGTTCCTGCGGTGGAAATGCTGCACAGCAAAGCGCCCAGTGGGGTAAAGAGGGCGGTTCGGCTCAGGTCCACACCCGCCTCCCTAAGTACATTCTCCCTATTGGGCACTGTGAGAGGGGGGCGTGGCCTGACTCAGTAGCGGTGGGTCTGGTGTGAGTACTGTGGAGGCTGCTGGGAGGTAGAGGAGTATCCCATGCTGCTTTGGGGCAATGATGTGCTTGGTCCTGGGTTCTGGTAGGCAGCATGTGGATTGGAGCGCTGGAACACAGAAGAACCGCTTTAGAAGCAACATGTGACTATATTTCTATAGAAAACAACAATGCATGGGGTCCGACTGGCTGTTTTTAACCAGCACTTTGCTGCTCGTGTATTTTCTCCTTATAGTGAACTACAATGGTGCCCTTGAGGTTGAACTTCCAAAATGCAGCTTTAAAGGTCTCTAAATGATCCCAGCCAAGGAAATAACGACCTGTTATTTTCTATTTTCAGAGCTTGTCTAGCTCTGTGATGCACATGCGTACTCTGGTTCAAGACAGTTAGGGTATGTCAAAAAACTCCCATCTCATTTTCTCCTCTAATTTCAAAATCGTCCCCTATCACTGTTTTACCTTTTTTGTTAAGGGTAATTGACCTCCTTTGCATGTTCGCTTTGTAAAAACTGGGTCGGTACTTTGAAGTTGGAGGAGAAAATGAGATGGGAGTTTTTCGACATACCCTAACTGTATACCCTAACACAGAGTACGCATGTGCATCACAGAGCTAGAAAAGATGAGCATGTATGGTTAAAAGGTGTATAAATATTAACTTATTTTAGAAAATAACTGATCGTTTGGCAAAATGAGACCCTTTTTCCTTGGTTGGGATTGTTTAGAGCTCTTTGAAGCTGCATTTAAACTGCATTTTGGAAGTTCAAACTCACAGGCACCATAGAAGTCCACTATATGGAGAAAATTCCTGAAATGCTTTCCTCAAAACAATTTCTTTGCGGCTGAAGAAAGGAAGACATGAACATCTTGGATGACAAGGGGGTGAGTAAATTATCTGTACATTTTTGTTCTGGAAGTGAACTAACCCTTTAAATTTACTCAGTTACACAAATATGGTGTGGTTTAATCTTTTTCATACATATTTCCATTCAAAAGTTTGGAATTGTGTATTTTTTTAGAAGTTTTTTCTGCTCATCAAGACTGCGTTTATTTGATAAATACAGAAAAAAAACTGTAAAATTGTGAAATATTATTGCAATTAAAAAAATTGTGGTTTTCTACTTTATTATACTTCATAATAGAATTTGTTTCTGTGATGCAAAGCCGGATTTACGGCATCATTATTTCAATCTTTAGTGTCACTTGATCCTTCAGAAATCATACTGATACGCTGATTATTTTTATTAACAATAATTTATGCAACAATATTTTTTTGGAACCTCTGATAGTTTTTTCAATATTCTTTGATAAATAAAACATAAAAAAAACAGCATTTATTAAAAATATAAATCTTTACTAATCACTTTTTTTATCCATTTAACACATCCTTGCTGAATAAAAGTATTAATTTCTTTCAAAGAAAGAAAATAAGAAAAAAATGCACTGACCCCAAACATTGAACGGTAATGTTTATTGTTAGGGAAGATTTCTATTTTTAATACATAATGTTCTTTTTAACGTTTTATTCGTCAAAGAATCCTGAAAAAACATTCACAAGTTCCCCCAAAAAATAAAAATAAATAAATAAATAAATAATAATAAGCAGCACAACTGTTTCCACCATTGACAATAAATCAGCATATTAAAATGATTTTTGAGGGATCATGTGACACTGAAGACTGGAGTAATGATGCTGAAAATACAGCTTTGCATCACAAGAACAAATTAAATTTTTAAGTATATTAAAATAGAAATCCACTATTTTAAATTGCAATAATATTTCAGAGTATTACTGTTTGTTTCTGTATTTTCAATCAAATAAACGCAGCCTTCTTAAAAAAAAAAATGGAATAATGGATGCTTTGCCATCACAGGAATAAATTAAAATGTAAAATACATTAAATATTTCAAAATGATAGCATTTTTGCTATATTTCGACTAAATAAATGAAGAGACTTCTTTCAAAAAACATTTCAGAAGTTTGGAGTCCTAAGATTTTTTTTTGAACAGTAGTGTGTATTATAAAAAAATAAAACTGGCAGGTAAATGACTGGAAAAAAATTGGATCTATTGTGGCTGATGGGGGTAAAACACAAACAGAAAAATCAAATCAAAGATCAAGTTTTATGTTTACATGTGTTACCTGGTAATCTGAGGTCATGATCAGACCACTTGAGGTAGTAGTGGGCGGAACCACTCTCACCTTCTTCAGGGGCGGGCCTTGTGCGTGGCTGTTGTCAGGGTTACCTGTGTGCCCCGCCCCATTGGTGTGGTTGTTCCCCTGCTGTTGCTGCTGCTGGTTTTTCTGCAGTTGTATAGGAGAGAGAAAATTATAATGCAGAAAAAACAAACATCACAGCTCTCAATTAAAAACAAACTACATCATATGCTAATTAACAAATTAATCAAATTATTTTATAATTAATTTTATTAATTAAAAATTAAAGGGGACATCAGATGCCTATTTCTCACAAGTTGGTATGATTCTTTAAGGTCTTCATTCAATATATTCTGGTTAAAATTCCTTAACGGTTGTGTAAAAGACACCCTTTTACCTTGTCAAAAACAGCTGTTTACTGCAATCCATTTTGGTGCATGTCTCTTTAAATTATAATGAGCTACAGCTCACCCCGCCTCTCTCCTTCATTTTTTTGTGTATTCAGTGTCGCAGGTTTTTTATGTATTAAAACAAAAGGAATGAATGGATTTTTATCACTGTGGTTACAATGATAAAGAAACATTTACATGCAAACACCATGTAAAAGTTCATTCTGCATCCAATGTCCCCTTTAAGTGGTCAGAAATACATTTACATATTGAGAAATATTGAAAGAAGCAGTAGACACACATTTCTTACTTTATCTGCCTTGTCCTCTGGCTCCTCTTCCGTCAGGAATTCTCGTTTGGGATAGGGAATCTGGCAGCCAGCAAAGACACTAAACAAAACACAGCTATTTTTAATATTTCTTAAACAACATCTTATGTAAGTAATGCTCTGTGGTTGACCTAATTTCAGTGTGCATACATAAGAACACACAGAAATCCTACTCATAATAATGTCATACAGAAAGATGATTTTGCGGCTAAAACCACTCACTCAGACGTGGGTAAAGGCTCCTCCAGGAAGTACGGGTCTTGCATGGCTTGCTCAGATGTGATTCGGCGGATTGGGTCCATAGTAAGCAGCTTTTGAAGCTGAGAGAGAGTTTAGCGTTTAGAAGTTAACAACTGAATACGTGAGAATGAATATGAGATTTGGAATTTTATTTGCCCACTTACCAAGTGGAATGCTTTGCTGTCAGGTTTGACTTTATGCTTCTCCATATACTTTATAAGGCTGCAGTTAGTGTACCTACAGCAAAAGGGATTAAACAGCGTCCAATCAAAAACCCTAGTCAATGAAATGCCTTATTAGTATGACATTTTAATGAAATCAAACTAACGTATTCCTCCTAAAGTCTTTCATCAACGTAGAGTGTTCCGGCATCTTCTTAATGTCCTCCCAGTCTTTATCTGAGAAGCGAATTAGATTACAAAGATTACCAGGACAATTGACTGAAGCTGAGCTGGAACTGCAAATATAAATATTTAAATGAGAAATATCCATTTGAAAACAGTACTAGCTTTATTTTTTTTATATAATATTATACTTTTTTTATATTTAAAATTTGTATTTATTTTATTTTTACTTTTTTTCTATTTGGTTAAATTTTTTTGTTTGGTTTTAGCATTAGTAATTTAAACTTCATTTCTAAACAATATTTCCCCACCTAATATTTACAAACCAAAATTTATTCAGACACCTTCAATATTTCTCACATTATCACAGTTTATTCGCTATAGTTTAGAAAATGATCATAAAATATGACAAGAACTCAGAGTTAAACTGTGTCAGAATGAATTCATCTTGATACTGTCAGATAACTTTGATAACTTTTAGCAATTACTAAGCAATGCTTATTTTTGTTCAGTCTGTGGTGTTAAAAAAAGGTTGCGTTAGCATTTAAAGAAAAAACACTTTAGAAAAACATGATGAGGTCAAAGTATCTAAATCATTTTTTGGTCCCAAATATTTATCAGTTTTACTGGTAGTCCACTGTATGAAGAATTTTTGGGTATAATATGTCAGTGTTTACTTTATTTTGCTATACTCACTATATCTCATATCTGGTGTCTGAATAATTTTTGGTTTGACTGTACATTTTATTTCAGCTTTATTTTAATTACCAAAAAATATTTTTAACAGTATTAATTTTTAGTTAACAATAACATTGTTTGACATTGAAAATTGTTTTGTTTTTTTCCCAAAATATTTAAAAAGTATTTTTTTACATTAAAGGATAACTGTTGCCAAAATGCAACCTGGGCTGTTATTTTTACTGTAAACGAGACAAACTTATATCTAAAAGCATAATTACGACAAACGAGCCGTTTTTGAGATTGACCGTGATTTTTTTTGGTCAGTGGCTGGTGAATGGGAATACTAGGGGCATACATTTGAGCGCATCAAAATAGATATTTTTACAACACTAAGAAGGCTCGACACACCATGACACTTTGCTCGAAGTATCGCCTGGGTCTCTACACATGAACTCGAGCATTGAAAACATTGTTTGTGTACAGTTTTGAGTTTACTAAAAAGAAAGTTTTTGAACAACTCACTTTCACCGTTTTGAGTTTCCGCTCGCGGCTGTCTTGCCAGTCAAGAGGTGTCGATCTCCGAATGCGAGGATGGATAGCTCCTAAAGCATATTTCCACATAAATGCATGGCTAATTCGTTGTTTTGTCGCAAGTGAAAAACAATATTAAACTTCTAGTTGTAAAAAGAGCCTCATATAAGCCTAATATTTCGTCCTATGGAGTCCATTCATTTGCATTCGGAGATCGACACTTCTTGACTGGCAAGACGGCCGCGAGCGGAAACTCAAACAGTGAAAGTAAGTTGTTCAAAAACATTCTTTTTAGTAAACTCTGTGTACACAAACAATGTTCTCAATGCTCGAGTTCATGTGTAGAGACCCAGGCGATACTTCGAGCAAAGTTTCATGGTGTGTCGAGCCTTCTTAGTGTTGTAAAAATATCAATTTTGATGCACTCAAATTTATGCCCCTAGTATTCCCATTCACCGGCCATTGACCACAAAACTAAATCACGGTCAATCTCAAAAACGGCTCGTTTGTCGTAATTATGCTTTTAGATATAAGTTTGTCTCGTTTACAGTAAAAAAAAAACAGCCCAGGTTGCATTTTGGCAACAGTTATCCTTTAAAGACTAGTCAGGACCTCAACTAGAATTATTAAATTCCATCCTTTCACACCTTACAAATACAAGAAAGTATAGATTTTTCACTTCTATGTATTGTTTTTGCAAGAGAAAAATCACTTTTTGACTCATTAAAACCACATTGAGGGACTTGTTACAGCTCCTAACTAAAGTCCCACAGTCTCAAATTTTTACTGAATCATCTAGATTTAAATGTCAAGTCAAGAGGACGATGAATACCTGCAGGAAAGCCCATGACATTAAAGATCCGGTCCAGCTGATCGTGATGGTAGGGATTACTGGTTTTAATGTCCTCCTGTCGACAGTGGAAGATAGGCTCTGAGGTCAAAAGCTCAGCAAAGATACAGCCAATCGCCCAGATATCTGTAAAGAAGAGAAAAAGTCATCAAATCTAAAGCACACTTTTTAAAAGACTTTAAGGCTATTAACCCCCTTTTACATTATGTAATAAATTTCAGGTGTCCCCAGAATGTGTCTGTGAAGTTTAAGCTCAAAATACCCCACAGATTATTTATTACATCATCCTGAAAATGACTTTTTTGAGTGGAAGCAGAAACAAGCTGTTTTCATGCGTTTTAAACTTCTGATATGTTTTTTTAAGTGCACACATTCGAACATGTGAGTACTAAACTAAGTTTTCTTTCATGTGGTATTGCGCTTAAAACATCAAATACATAAGTTTATGTTAAAAACACACAAGTTGTGCTGGGAAAGAAATCACATGTTTATATTAGATCTGTGTGGCAGCAGGGTGCACTGGAGACCTGAATATAGCACTTAAATGTGGAAAAAGTCAGATTTTCATGATATTTCACCTTTATGTCTCCCAAATGTGCATTTGTACACAGACTCAAACAAATATCTCACCGATGGCTTTGGTGTAATGCCTGGCTCCCAGTAGCAGCTCTGGTGCTCTGTACCAGAACGTAACAACTACTGGATCCAGATCTGCTAAAGGCTTCAGTGGTGAGTTGAAGAGCCGTGCAAAACCCATATCAGCTACACATTAGGGACAGAATTTTTTAAATGGTTATGAATGCACGATAAAACACTTAGATACACACATATCTTTTTGTCAAACGAGAAAGGAAACAGGGCTGAGGTCATACCTATCTTCACACGTCCTCTTTCAGGACCTTCTCCCATTACCAATATGTTGGCAGGTTTCTGTGGTGAAAGAGTCAATGTTTAGAGTTGTAACTCTCGAAACCTCTTTCGTTTCAGTGTGATATCTGATGCTGTAACGTCTTAGCAACTTTTCTGAACAGGATTAATAAAAAAAAAAAAAAAAAAAAAAAAAATACACTCAATGGCCTAGGACCTACATACATTGCAGATATGCTCACTGAATATAAACCTAACAGACAACTCAGATCGCTAGGATCGAGTCAGTTAGTAATATCATGGGTTCACACAAAACAAGGGGAATCCGCTTTTAGCTATTATGCCGCCCGCAGTTGGAATCAGCTTCCAGAAGAGATCAGATGTGCTAATACATTAGCCACATTTAAATGCAGACTCAAAACTCATGTGTTTAGTTGTGCATTTATTGAATGAGCACTGTGCTACGTCCGAACAGATTGCATTATTTTATGTATAATCATTTTTACTGTTTTTTATTTTACTTTTATTTTTAAAACATCTTAAATGTTCTTAAATTCTCTGTTTTTATAGTTGTGATTATTATTAATTTTCATGATTTTTATATTATGATTTTAATTCCTTTTATGAACAGCACTTTGAATTACCATTGTGTATGAAACGTGCTATATAAATAAACTTGCCTTGCCTAAATGATGCTTGGTTGTATTAATATTAACCTTTTGCAAGAATTTATATTTATTTAGAATTCTTCATTCCTGTATTATTTGGAAAAAGTATTAGGTATAAATATATATTTTTTAATATTCCGAAATTAGATTTTTTTTTAGCTTAGGTTTAGCAAAATTGTATTTAAAAAATTTTAATATCTCAACTTATTTTACCTTATTTCAAATAAATAAAATAAATTAATATTTTGGTTTTTAGTTAACCATAACAACACAGTTTGGCAAATAAGTTGCATTGAATTTTTAATTTAATTTTTGTTTTTTTAAGAAAGAAAAAGAAAAAGAAGAAAGAAAGAAAAGGAAGAAAGAAAGAAAGAAAAAGAAAGAAAGACAGACAGACAAAAGAAAGAAAGACACAGAAAGAAAAAAGAAAGACGAAAGACAAAAGACAGAAAAAAGAAAGAAAGAAAGAAAAAAGACAGAAAGAAAGAATTTAAAAAAGAAAGACAAAAGAAAGACAGAAAGATAAGACAGAAAGAAAGACAGAAAGATAGAGACAGAAAGATAGAAAGAGAGACAAAGAAAAACAGAAAGAAAGACAGAAAGAAAGAGACAGAAAGACAAAAGAAAGACGAAAGACAAAAGACAGAAAGACAAAGAAAGACAAACAAAAGAAAGAAAGAAAAAAGACAGAAAGAAAGAATTAAAAAGACAGACAAAAGATAAGACAGAAAGAAAGACAGAAAGAAAAACAAAGAAAAACAGAAAGACAGAAAGAAAGACAAAAAGACAGAACGACAAGAAAGAAAAAGACAAAAAGACAGAAAGAAAAAAGACAGAAAGAAAGAATTTAAAAAAGACAGACAAAAGACAGAAAGATAGAAAGACAGAAAGAAAGAAAGAATTAAAAAAGACAGACAAAAGAAAGACAGAAAGATAAGACAGAAAGAAAGATAGAAAGAGAGACAAAGAAAAACAGAAAGAAAGACAGAAAGAAAGAGACAGAAAGACAAAAGAAAGACGAAAGACAAGACAGAAAGACAAAGACAAACAAAAGAAAGAAAAAAAAGACAAAGAAAGACAGAAAGATAGAAAGAAAGACAAAGAAAAACAGAAAGAAAGACAAAGACAGAAAGACAAGAAAGAAAAAGACACAGAAAGAAAGACAGAAAGAAAGAATTAAAAAAGAGACAAAAGAAAGACAAAGATAAGACAGAAAGAAAGACAGAAAGATAGAAAGAGACAAAGACAGAAAGACAAAAGACAAAGACAGACAAAAGAAAGAAAGACAGAAAGAAAGAATTAAAGAGACAAAAGAAAGACAGAAAGATAAGACAGAAAGACAGAAAGATAGAAAGAGAGACAAAGAAAGACAGAAAGAGACAGAAAGATAAGACAGAAAGATAGAAAGAGAGACAAAGAAAGACAGAAAGAGACAGAAAGACAAAAGAAAGACGAAAGACAAAAGACAGAAAGACAAAGAAAGACAGACAAAAGAAAGAAAGAAAAAAAAGACAGAAAGATAAGACAGAAAGATAGAAAGAGAGACAAAGAAAGACAGAAAGAGACAGAAAGACAAAAGAAAGACGAAAGACAAAAGACAGAAAGACAAAGAAAGACAGACAAAAGAAAGAAAGAAAAAAAAGACAGAAAGGACGAATTAAAAAGACAGACAAAAGAAAGACAGAAAGATAGAAAGACAAGAAAGAAAAAGACAGAAAATAAAGATAAGAAAGACAAAGAAAGACAGAAAGACAAGAAAGAAAAAGACAGAAAAAGAAAGATAAGAAAGACAGACAGAAAGAAAGAATTAAAAGACAGACATAAGACAGAAAGAAAGAGAAAGATAGAAAAGAGACAAAGAAAAACAAAGAAAGACAGAAAGACAAAAGAAAGACGAAAGACAAAGACAGACAAAATAAAGAAAGAAAAAAGACAGAAAGAAAGAATTAAAAAGACAGACAAAAGAAAGACAGAAAGATAAGACAGAAAGAAAGACAGAAAGATAGAAAGAAAGACAAAAAGACAAGAAAGAAAGAAAAAGGCAGAAAAAGAAAGATAAGAAAGACAAAAGAAAGAAAGAAAGAAAGAAAGAAAAAGAAAGAAAGAAAAAGAAAGAAAGAAAAAGAAAGAAAGAAAGATCAATTTGTTGTGGCAGGAAAATATTTCAAAATTATTTTATATATGCTGCCAACTACTGGAAATTGTCATAGGATTTCTAATAATCAGCCAAATATCCAACATTCTACTCACTAAAATTTGAGCAGAATGATCACAAATCAAACTAGCAACATCTGGATGAACATTAACTGTTTAATGTAACATATTGACTCTCACCAGGTCTCTGTGCAGGACCCAGTTGGCGTGCAAATAGTGGATGCCGTCCAGGATCTGGTAGAGCAAAGACTTTACCATCCCACGTGGCAGCTGAAGAGGCTTTTTATTGGCCTTGGAGGCTCTGTGGAACTTGATGATGTGCTGCAAAGACATGTAGGCCCTCAGCAAGATATGCACTATATACAAACATTTCTCTCTGTGTGCATGAGTGCTTGACTGTATGTTACCCAGAGGTCATGTTCAGCGTAGTCAAAGAGAAGCCACACTTTGCGGTCTGCATGTGACAGGAAAACCTTCTGCAGTGAGATCACATTGGGGTGCTTCAGTTCACGCAGCAGCTGCAGGGAGCAAACAAGAATGAACACACACAGGTGCACATGCTGAGACAGACATCTACAGAGCACCCAAAGCGCACAAAATCATTTCAGCCTGAAGTATGCTTATTAAAAGGATAGTTCAGCTAAAAAAAAAAAAAAAATACATTTCTGCCATTGTGTATTCACCCTCATGTTGTTTCAAACCTGTATGACTAAGGAACACAATGGAGAAATTCTGAATAATGTGCTAGTCGCTCTTTTTCATGCAATTACAGTGAATGGGGATTCAAGTTTCAAAATAAGACTCATGTAGTATATTTACAGTGAGGAAAAAAATATTTAAGCCCCTGCTGATTTTGTACGCTTGCCCACCGACAAAGAAATGATCAGTGTAGAATTTTAATGGTAGGTATATTTAAACAGTAAAAGACAGAATAACAATAAAAATCTAGAAAAACGCATTCCAAAAAAGTTATAAATTGATTCGCATCTTAATGAGTGAAATAAGTATTTGAACCCCTATCAATCAGCAAGATTTCTGGCTCCCAGGTGTCTTTTATACAGGTAACAAACTGGGATTAGGAGCACTCTCTTAAAGGCAGTGCTCGTAATCTCAGTTTGTTACCTGTATAAAGGACACCTGTCCACAGAAGCAATCAATCAGATCAATCAGAATCAATCAAAAAGCTGTCCAATGATGTCAGGGACAAGATTGTAGATCTACACAAAACTGGAATGGGCCACCAGACCATCGCCAAGCAGCTTTGTGAGAAGGTGACAACAGTTGGTGTGATTACTCACAAATGGAAGAAACACAAAATGACTGTCAATCTCCCTCCGTCTGGGGCTCCATGCAAGATCTCACCTCGTGGAGTTCCAATGATCATGAGAACGGTGAGAAATCAGCCCAGAACTAAACGGGAGAATCTTGTCAATGATCTCAAGGCAGCTGGGACCATAGTCACCAAGAAAACAATTGGCAATGAACATCTGAATGATTCAGAGGAGAACTGGGTGAAAGTGTTGTGGTCAGATGAGACCAAAATCAAGCTCTTTGGCATCAACTCAACTCACCGTGTTTGGAGGAGGAGGAATGCTGCCTATGACCCCAAGAACACCATCCCCACCGTCAAACATGGAGGTGGAAATATTAGCTTTGGGGGTGTTTTTCTGTTAAGGGGACAGGACAACTGCACCACATCAAAGGGACGATGGATGGGGCGAGAACCTTGGGAGAGAACCTTCTTCCCTCAGCCAGGGCATTGAAAATGGGTCATAGATGGATATTCCAGCATGACAATGACCCAAAACACACGGCCAAGGCAAGAAGAAGCACATTAAGGTCCTGGAGTGGCCTAGCCAGTCTCCAGACCTTAATCCCATAGAAAATCTGTGGAGGGAGCTGAAGGTTCGAGTTGCCAAGCCTCAGCCACAAAACCTTAATGACTTGGAGAGGATCTGCAAAGAGGAGTAGGACAAAATCTCTTCTGAGATGTGAGCAAACCTGGTGGCCAACTATAGGAATCATCTGAGCTCTGTGATTGTTAACAAGCGTTTTGCCACCAAAAATCAAGTCATGTTTTGCGAAGGGGTCAAATACTTTTCACTCATTAAAATGCAAATCAATTTATAACTTTTTTTAAATGCATTTTTCTAGATTTTTTTGTTGTTATTCTGTCTTCAAACAAACCTACAATTAAAGTTATAGACTTTTCATTTCTTTGTCAGTGGGCAAACATACAAAATCAACAGGGGATCAAATAATGTTTTACCCTCACTGTAAGTCACATTAAACACAAAGACAGGTTTGTTTGATGCATAAACCAAGATTTAAAGGGATAGTTCAGCCGAAAAGGATTTACTCACTTTCAAGACATCCTAGGTGTGTATGATTTTATTCTTTTGGATGAACACAATCTGAGTTATATTAAAAATGTCCTGGCTCTTCCAAGCTTTATAATGGAAATGAATAGGTGTTGACATTTTGAAGCAAAATAAAGTGTGTCCATCCATCATAAAAAGTGCTCCACATGGCTCCAGGATGTTAAAAAAGGCCTTCTGAAGTGAACTGATGTGTTTGCGTAAGAAAAATATCAATATTTACAACTTTATAAACCATAATCTCTAATCTCTAGTTTCCACTAACTGTCGTATGCGTGTTCGTAGGAAAATATGGTGGCAAAAGAGCAGTGGAGAGAGCTAAACAAAACACAGATCACAGTTCAAGTACAAAACAAGAATTTGTAACAAATGTTTTCGATTTAAGCCAAGAGGTTTTCCTTTGCTTTAAACAAAACTTGGTTCTCGCGAGACTAGCATGTTTTCACCGGAGCTTATGCTATGCCTACGTCCTACATCGACAGATACGACAGATAGCGGAAGCTAGAGATTATGGTTTATAAAGTTTTAAATATGAATACTTTTCTGACACAAACGCATCGATTCACTTCAAAAGGCCTTTATTAACCGCCCGGAGGCATGTGGAGTACTTATATGATGGATGGATGCACTTTATTGGACTCAAAAATCTCAACACCCATTCACTGCCATTATAAAGCTGGGAAGAGCCAGAATATTTTTTAATATAACTCCGATTGTTCTCGTCTGAAAGAAGAAAGTCATATCACCTAGGATGGCTTGATGGTGAGTAAATCATAGGGTAATTTTCATTTTTAGGTAAACTATCCCTTTAAGTTGTTTTTTTTACTAATAATGACTGTAAATCGCTGAACTGGAGAACCAAATCACATACTCTCTGATTAGGTACTTCTTTTGAATAACTAACTAGTTAGTAAACATTTTTTAATGTTCCATGTAGTATGAATGTAATCTGGATGTACTGCATTCATCATGCTGTCATTGTCATATGATCTACAGGGTCACTTGTATCACCTTACTGCCATTCCCAAATCCTCTCCAGTAGCTTCATGGGATAGTAAAGTGTCCATTGGAGGTGTACCTCAGAATCTTGCCAGAAACCTTTTTATGAATATTGTGAATTTGGTATATTGTTTTTCCACCTAATATATTGTAGGGAAGTATGTGATTTCGGATTCAACCATTCAGCTGTTTTGTGAACTGAATCTCCTGAACCATTAACCGAAAACAATAATTTGTTTATGAAACTGACAAAACTACTTTCAGCAAGGCAAGGAAAGGTTAAATTTTGTCTGTTTCTCACACAAAGATTTCAGCATATCAGCATAATCTGGAGCTTGAAAGCCCTAGTTCATTCGCTTTCATTACACTAAAGTCATACAGGTTTGAAACAACATGGAGGTGAGTTGTCCCTTTACTGCAAATTACATGAGAATAAAAGTATACAAATGTACTTAAAATGCGTAGAGCTAGTCATAGTTATCACTCTAAAATATCCACATGCTGCAAATGTATTTCCAGGAACTTGCTTAACCAAGATGGCATGTGCAAGAGCTACTTGAAGAAGAGCCTCTTGGCAGAAACACGTTTAAAGCTTGATGTACTTACTGCTATCTCTCTGCAGGCGGACATAGAGATCCCTGTGCCTTCAATCTGCTTCAGAGCATAATCTTTATCATCCTTCCTGCAAACAGACATATCAGCAACCGCAATTACTCTTCAGCACACAACATTTGCCTAAATCTATAGCTACATGTCATATCATGAATCCACTGGGAAAGACTAAACAGAATTTTAAGCGAATTATTTAGGCTCTTTTATTACCAGCACACCTTCGAAAACTCATAAGCCTCCTGACGACTAATGCGAGGCATGAGGGTAATGCTGAAATGAAGTCCTGCAAAAAAACACCAGCCTATAAAAATCTCACAACGCCCTGTCCAGTTTCTGGAGAACAAATTAGCTGTGAACCGCTCATAAACAATCAGCTTCTATAGTGAACAAAAACATCTTTAAACACTTAGGACCTTCAAGTGAGACTTTGGCCGCCAGGCAGTCTGGACTTTAATAACTCAGCTTTGGGTCTGTCTGATGGGTCTTACTTAAAGCCCGGCACTTCAGAACCAACTTACAGTAGCTCATCAGCAGATCCATTCCTACTTTGTCAATATAGTTTGCAATTGGTGTGAAATAAAGATTGCTTCACAAAAACTAAATAAGCATTAAACATCAAATCAGCATGTTGAACACAAAAACTGGAAAAAAATATCTTGTGATAGTACTTACACAAAGTTGCAAATTGGGAGGAATGCTATTTCAGCTCAATGCATTACCCAGTTTCCTGGATGCGCAGCCATATTGGCGATACTTCAGTGTAAACAACAGCATGAATTGCATGGTTAACGTACTACTGAATACGTTGTTCTGCTAATTTATGCTGTCTAAATCACATAAAAAACGTGTGGAAGCTGCTAAATCTTGCCCTGGAAATCCTGGTTCAGATTGGCCAACCACAAATGCCTTTTGTTCCTCAGACAGTTTTTTGCACTCTTCTCCTAGATTTGTTATAACTTTTGGCAGTCTGTAGTACTCCAAATGTTTCTTCCGGTCTGACCGATTAGTACAGCCAAAAACATGACAATAACTCACCAATTTCGACAGAAATTATTAGTAAAATACGCAAGTTTTGTTCGGTTCAGTGGCACTGTTTACGTTCAGTGGCGCCAATATGGCCAATTGATGGCGCGTTGTAAAAACATTCTATATGAGCACCAATGTCCTGCAGACATTGAGCGTTATTTTCTGTCAAGCTTGCAAAGCAAAACTACCAATACAAGTCAAATGTAGAATGGTCTTATTCCCCCAAGTTGCAGATCTAATTTCTAATCAATAAATGCAAAACCTTTTAGTCATGGTCATTTAATTTCTTTCCAAGAGTAAGTAATAATTAAAACAGTCTTTTAACTGACACTGCAGCTAGAATTAGACATTTAGAGCCCTATTAAATCAGTTTTACTCTTTTAATGGTTTAGTTAAATTTATTAATCAAAAAGGATGTCTAATTGCAATGAATTGAATTCACAAACTTTAAGTTTGTATAAAATGTTTTATTTTTTGAGAAACTCTTGTTGGTTTTAATTTGACTGGATTTATGATTTAATTCTAATTATCAAAAATTAAGGCAATACAAAATGCTAATCGGTTAGACCGTGAAAAACATTTGGAGCACTATAGACTGCCAAAAGTTAAAACAAATCTAGGACTAGGAGAAAAGTGCAAAAGAGGAAATAAAGCATTTGTGCTCAAGAATCTTGAAAACATTTGAGTTTATTCTTATTTCCGGTCAGGTAGGTGAAATATTAGACTAATATCTTAATTAATACTGCTTGTATGTATCTTTACCACATATTAACTTTAGTTTGTCGAAATATCATGCTCTTTCCTGCTTACTAAATCCTCCTTTATATGATTTAGCAGCTTGCTCATGTTTTTCCCATGGTTTAGACAGCATAAATTAACAGAACAACGCATTCAGTAGTACATTAACCATGCAATCCATGCTGTTGTTTGCATCCGGGTAACTGACCAAACCGTGACATAAGAGCGATCCATCTATTGTAAAGTATTCATCAAAATTTTGACAAATTTTCTGACATTCCATGTTATACAATAACACTGAATTCTGTTACGCCATCAATGTTTTATACACTGCAAAAATCACAGGACCCTACAGATCCAGTAAGGATGTGCGTGGCACAGTCTATTAGAAAGTTTCATAAAGTGTGTTTAAATTTCAGAAACTTTATCAAACAAAACTGTTATAAATCCTGATCTAATCCTTGAAGGTTACACTTGTCATACTGTTATTCTCAGCCCTTTAATCACTGTGTTCGAAGAGAATCATTTGTCCTTCTTTGGATGAAGAGCACACTTAGCACAGACAAATCTTTGTGTTTTTGTCTTAGTGTGAGAAAGTTTAGCAGAATATATTCCTATCGGCAAGTTACCAAAAACACTGAGAGCAAAAGAATTTCAACTCCCTTTTTTCCCCAAACAGACTTCTAATAAAACAGACCTCACAATCTGTATTTCAATGTTAAAGTTTACACCCATACTATTCCGTGAGCATATATGCACATAATTTCGACATCACAACATTAGCCTCTTTTTTCATGACAACAAAAACTTATTTTAGGGAATTGGAGGTTCTTTGGTATTTCACGACACGTCATCAATCGGCCATATTGGTGGCACTGAACGTAAACAATGCCACCGAACCAAACAAACTCGCATATTTAGCTGATTATTGCTGCCGAAAATGGTCGATTATTGTCATGTTTTGGGCTGTATTAAACAGTCGAAACTGGAAAAATATTGGGAGTACTATAGACTGCCAAAAGTTATAACAAACCAAGGAACAGAGTGCAAAAAAAAAAAACTGAGGAACAAAAGGCGTTCTAGGACTTTCAGGGCAAGAATCTTGACAACATTCACGTTTGTTCTCATCATTTCCGGTCAGGTAGGTGAAATATTAGGCTAATATGTTAATACTGTTTAACTTAACTTCAGTTTGTCAAAATATTGTGCTCTTTCCTGCTCACTAAGTCCTTCTCTATATGTTTTTGCAGCTTCCAAACTTTTTTTCTGTGGTTTGAACAGCATAAATTAGCAGAACAACGAATTTAGTAGTACATTAACCTTGCGATCAATGCTGTTGTTTACATCCCCGTATCGCCAATATGGCTGTGCATTTAGGTAACTGACCAAATCATGATGTAAGTGCAAAGCGACTATAAACACCACCCTTTATTCTTTAAAAGGCTATTGTTGACACAAACCAATATGTACCACAGCATGTTCAAGGCTGTACTGATGTTATAACAACCTGTCATAATCCTCAACATCTGCTGTTATAAACTGTTACGTGACACTAAAGTCACTGATCCAACCAGTGCAACTGCAGTAGGGCAACAAAAGAGAAAGAGAAACTAGAAAAAGGAAAAGAAACCTGAAAAAGGCTAAAAAGATCCTCTAAACCAGTGCAGCGAACCCCAATCTCAAAAGTGACATCAGTCACACCAGAAATGGATTCAGGTGTTGACGCGAAATTGGGAGACTAATGATATCTTTACACAGCTGAGGTGACCAATTTTGCAAGGGAACAAAAACAGAAAATTAAGGCTACAAATGTTTAAAAAAAAAAAATGTAATAAAGTGTTCTCATGACACGTCATCAATCGCCATATTGGCAGCACTGAACGTAAACAATGCCATTGCACAGAACGAAACTTGCTGATTATTGTTATGTTCTGACCTGTACTAATTGGTCAGACCAGGATAAAAATTTGGAGTACTGTAGACAAACAAATCAAGGGGAAGAGTGCAAAAAATTGAGGAACAAAAGGCATTTGTGGTTGGCCAAACTGAACCAGGATTTCAAGGGCAAGAATCTTGACAAAATTCCAGTCAGGTAGGTGAAATATTAAGCTAATATCTTGATTAATACTGCTAGTATGTATCTTTGCCACATATTAACTTTAGCTTGTCAAAATATTTCCTGCTTACTAAGTCCTTCCCTATATGATTTAGCAGCTTCAACGCATTTTCCCCCATGGTTCAGACAGCATAAATTAGCAAAACAAGTCATTCAGTCGTACATTAATCGTGCAATCTATGCTATTGTTTACATCTTCTAAGTATCTCCAACATGGGCGCATCCGGGTAACTGACCAAATCGTGAGGTAAGTGCAAAAACTTGTGAAATTACAGGTAGTTAGCATGAAGTAACAACGAACAATATTTCTACATTTAAATGTTAGTAAGATTGCTAATGGAAGTGAGCTAACATTATCAAAGATTAAGAAATATTGTAACAAACATATTGCTCATTGTTAGTCAATGCACTAACAAAGGGATTATAAATATAGAAACATTACACTCTAAATAAAATATGAAACCATTACTTAAAATTCTCCGCCATGACAAAGGCAACATATAAGGCTGCTATTTATTCACATAGAATGTAAAGCACCGTCAGAGCCTCCTTTTATACTGAAGCGGATTTTATGCGACGCTGTGTATTTTGAAGCAGCTGTTTCAAGACGCCTTTAAGAAAGTGTAAAGGTAAATACAGTTTTTGTCATGACGAAGAAAAACCAACACATGATGTTGCAAATCTAAATCTGCATCAAATGCACCTGTGCCCATCATAACTGCATAAGCTCGTCAATCACAACAGCACTCGAGCCTGCTGACGTACATTCACAATCCCCTCGAAATAAGCCTCCTCTGAAGCCGTGAGCTGTGCATATCAAACTCTCTTTGAAGACGAGAGACGTGTCTCTCTAAAACACCGGGCCGAGGGCGGACAACACACGGTTTGTTTTGGTTTCTGAGGGCTGAACGCGACGGGAGCGCAGGCCTCATATCGCTTCACAAGTCCTCCATCCTGCAAACTCACCCATCTTTCCTCTTTGCTTTGTACACATGGCCATATGTCCCCCGTCCAACTTTGCATCCCTCGTACTCAAAGAGGTCCTCGACTCGTTCTCTCTCCCCGGTGAGCTTCACTTTGAAATCATAGTCCATTTTCACCGTTATTCTGGGGATCCGGGTTGTGGCTTCCCTTTAAAGCGCCGCTGGGGAGGCAACTTACTTCAAGCCCCGTTTAGACAATTAGTTGCCTGCCCTCGCGTCGCTTTTAAGCTCAGCTAAAGAGTCCACATTTACCGCGAGCGATTACGGGCAGCTGAGACGGCGTATGAAGCACGTGTGCTTTTGATCTGTCAAAAAGTGCAGAGTGTTATTGGACTATCAGTCGCTTTCTTTGATATTTCTGTGCAACTGCGCCGCTCAGCCGGTATCTCACCCGGGAGAGTTGAGCGTCCACGTACGGTATGTCGCAAAACGTCGTGAATGCCACTGGCAACCACACAGACGGCGAGGAATGGGGTTTGTGGCGCACCACGTGGATTTTAACTCTTTATTAAAGAACGCTTTTGTTTTTCAGTTTTATATGCATATGTACATTTTAGTTTTGCATTTTAACAAAAATACATAGAGGGGTGTTTATTAACAATAAATAATTAATAACAAATTCACATAGTAACTGGTAAAATTGTGCGAACAATACAAATATTGTATAATAAAACAAAAATAATGGTAATTATGTAAATAACTATTCATTTACAATAATACTAAACGCATTTTTTCCTTTTACATTTATACAAACCACTACACTATTATGTTTATTATATAGTATTTGATACAGAGGATACTATAAAATATTAATACATTACCAGTCAAACGTTTTTTTAACAGTAAGATTTTTAATGTTTTTAAAGAAGTCTATTTTGCTTGCCAAGCCTGTTTATTTAATCCAAAGTACAGCAAAAACTTTGAAATATTATTTTATTATTCAAAATAACTGTTTTCTATTTGAATATATTTTAAAATGTAATTTATTCCTGTGATTTCAAAGCTGAGTTTTTATCATTATTATTCTAGTCGCATGATCCTTCAGAAATCATTCTAATATTCTGATTTGCTGCTCAAAAACATTTATTATGACTATTTTTTTTAATTATTATGTCGATGAATAAAAAGTTCAGAACAGCCTTTATTTGAAATATAAATCTTTTGTAACATTATAAATGTCTTTATCATCACTTTTCATCAATTTAAAGCATCCTTGCTAAATAAAAGTATTAATTTCTATAATTATCCCCCCCAAAAAAAAAAAAATTATACTGACTCCAAGCTTTTGAAATAGCATATTGTATAATGTTATAAAAGCTTTTTATTTCTGATAAATGTTGATCAAGGAAACCTGATTTTTTTTAACTCAGCTGTTTTCAACATAATAATAATAATAAATGTTTTTTGAACAGCAAATCAGCATATTAGAATGATTTCTGGAGGATCATGTGACTAGAATAATGATGCTAAAAATTCAGCTTTGAAATCACAGGAATAAATTACATTCTAAAATACAGAAAACAGTTATTTTAAATAGTAACATTTTTTTTAATTTGACTGTTTTTACTGTACTTTGGATCAAATAAATGCAAGCTTGGTGAGCAGTAAAAATCTTACTGTTAAAAAACTTGTGACTGGTATTGTAGTATTTGATGTTGTCTGGATAGATTAATAAATAAATAAATATATACAGTATATAGTAGTCAACATCTTTACTTTATTAATCCTCTGCAAATAACAAACATGCATTATTACTTTTAAACACACACACATAATGGTTTAAAATATTAAAAACTGAAATGTATAAAAGCAAATTATACCATTGTTATTACATTATGAGATGATATTATAAGTAAATTTAAAATGGGGTTCATATATATATATATATATATATATATATATATATATATATATATATATATATATTGCATTGATTTTAATGTAGAGAATTGTAGAGAGTCATTTAACAGATTTTGCTAAGCAAACGTTACTAATAAGTGCATTACAGTGTTGTTATTAATGTATTACTGTGGGAACGGGTTTTGCGCACATGGTAGTTGTCCGGACAGTTGTTTGTGTAGCTCCGTTGGTCCCATCTTGGCTACATTGTAATCAGAGCGGAGAGGAAAGAGAACTCGTCCATATTACAGCTGCTGTTTCAGGTACTTACATGTCTATTACTTGCTTCATTTCTTTATTTCGTTCTCAATCTGGACAGTGTTATTACATTTCATATGTTCTGTTACGTTCTCATGTCAGTGACATTTTTCCCTCATCTTGTCAAAATAATGATCTAAACCTTTGATTGGCCCATAGTTAGCTTGTCAGCAATCTGTCGACACCATCAAAGGTGTTGCGCATTTAAAATGACAGCTCGCTCCGCCGCACGGTTTGCGTTTGCCCGATGACAGACGACGGTGACAGTTTAATGACAAATTTCAGTTGCGAATTTCTCCCTGTGTAGAGTGCTAGCCTAGGCTTTTTATTGTCTCTGGGATAGGTTGCTAGCTGACATGGAGCCCGACTTTTTCTTTGTCATGGCCCTCCTTTGACCGACGCTGAGTGGATAGTCTGGCTGTCAGTCATCGCTTCTCGGACGCTGATTGGTTTTGAGGCTGACAGCCCAGTTTTGGTGCCTGACTTGTTCTGCGGTGCTGTCTGTGGCCTACTGTATTATAACAGAGGAGCAATACTGTTTGAAATGACTGAGGTGTTATTCATATGAATTAATTTCACGCTATTGTCAACGACACGTGGCTCTCGGTGTGTTTTGACTTGTGTCAATGCGGTTTTGTTTTCATATTAGGATTTACGGATTGCCTTTCTGAGGCGTTCATTTTGTCGTGCTGTCTCCTAATGGTGGCTATGTTTTAGATAGAGAGAAGTTTATGCTTCATACTATCCTTATTTATATATCCACAAAAATTTTGAGTAGATTTTCTTGCCGTCTCTATATTAACATGTTTTCATATGGGTAAACTGATCATTGGCAGATTTTAGAGTGATTTTCTTTTTTAATATTGCTGTTTTCATGTGTTTAAAGATAAATAGTTGACAGCTGAGATAGTCAGGAATTTATCATGTCCTATGATGTGATGTTGTTTTCTATCAAAATCTATTTTTGCTTATTCTTTTATAATTATTTTTATTTTTATTTAATTTAATTTTAATGACCTACATGGTATTGTGTTCTTAAAAACTGATTTACCACCACAGAACCATGAAATCCAAGTTGATTAAAATGGAGAAATTAAAATATGTGTTAACCAGTAACGATCACATTTTTTACACAAAACAATTGAACAATTTTTGTGATTTTTTTTTAATCTTTTAATATCTCTGAGCAGCGGTTTCTGTGGTGATGGACCCTCCCGGCGGCCGAGACGAGCGTCATCGTCAAGCGGAGCGGCTTCGGCGGGAGGAGGCATACTATCACTTCATTAATGAACTAAGTGAGGAGGAATACAGACTAATGAGAGACAGCAATCTTCTGGGAACACCTGGTGAGAACACATCAAATCAGTCTGTATGCAAAGATGCATGCAGTTTACCCTTTACACAGAGAAATATTTAAAGCATATTATGAAATATAGTGCATGAGGAAATAAAACATTCCAAACCTAGCCTTTTACTCAAATGAACAATAGATGGATATTTAATAAGGTGTGTCTTTGTTTGAATACAGGTGAAGTCACAGCAGAGGAGCTGAGGCAGCGTCTGGATGGTGCAAAGGAGCGAGTATCATCTCAGCCACGCCCTGAAACCCGCCCACAAAGCAGTGAGGCAGAGGGCAGTAGTGGTAAGGGATGGTTTTGAATTCAGTTGAATTCAGTTGCTCAGCTATGCTAATAATTTTGCTTTGAATGAACAGCTGGTTTTGTATGCAATAAACACCTCGCAGGCAGAGCCACAATGCATTTACAAAACAATTCAGAATGCATCTACGATTTTTAGCAACAATGCAGGGGCATAAATCTTGTCATGGCGGGTTATGACATGGATTTTATTATTATTTTAATATGGTTCTTGAGGTTTACTTATTTAAATAAAAAAAAAAACAAGTATGTGGAAAAATGATTTTCAACCCTCATTCTGACCCTCTGTCTGAAACAATTTGTTTTAAGGGGCGGATTCTTTAAGGCTTGTCAGTAATTGGCCACTGTTATGATTGGCTCACATCATTGCATAGGAAACAGTATCAATGATCTGCCCCTTCACTACTGCATTTGAGTGTTTTGACAACATGATCCAAAAAAAGGTAATTTCCAGACAAAGCATTATGAAATAATTTACTTACCATTTGTAATGCAGCTGCAGTCAGATTTAGTACCGCTTTCAACAAATGTTTCTTTGTGAACTCTCCATGACACTGTGCCTCATTTACAAAACAATTTTTGAGTATTTGCTTCTAATGCAAAGCAACACTTGCATTCAGCGTGCCAGTCAGTAAGCAACTGAACACCTGTGGGCGGGGCCCATGGTGAGATGGGGCCTATGGTGACTATTTGTCGATGCCTTGCTTTGGAGGCAGTGTTTATGCAAATGTTTCCACTCAGGAGATGTCATCTTGCACCTCAGATCAACACAAGCACTTTTTGGAGCTTGCTTTGTTTATAATGAGGAGGACGCCTCAAGCTATGAAACTTGCAGGATGTTTTAATGGTACAAAAACCTCTTATATGCCAAAAGATCAAGGCAAATTAGATTTCTCATGTCATGACCCCAACAACTTTGTTGTTGTCAGGCTACGTTTGTGATTCTTATGGAAGTAAACTAGTGTAATCTGGTACAATTTTTTAAAATATTTTTAAAGGAAGACAATTCAATGCATCCTTGTTAAATAAATTTAGTCAAGGAATCAAATTAGGTTGTGCAAGTTGAAACAAACCAAACGAATGAAAATAGTTTAATTACTTGCCCTTTTATTCATCAATACTGATAAGAAAATTTTCTATTCCAGGTGCAGTCGAACCAGGTGCAGAGACGTCTAATGGAGACTCCCTGTTGGAATGGCTGAACACTTTCCGGCGCACAGGAAATGCTACGCGCAGCGGCCAGAGCGGAAACCAAACATGGCGTGCCGTCAGCCGCACCAACCCCAACAGCGGCGAGTTCCGCTTCAGTCTTGAGATCAACATCAACCACGAGCAACCCGAGCCTGGAGAACACAGCGACACCCCTGACCCAACCGAACTTCCAATGCCTCCTCCTCCTCCACCTCCTCCTCCTCCTCCCCCAGTGTCATCATCTGCCTCTTCACCCACGACCCCTTACAACCCCTCAAGGTCTGCACCTTACTCCCTTCAACACCCCTCGCCGTATTCTACGGCCAGGCCCACCCTGGGAAGGAGGGCCGCGGTGCGCCGCACTCGCAGTAGCACGGCTCCGCCTGTAACACCGCCTCTGACCTCACAGGCTCCTCCCACACCTCTGCGGAGGAACATGCCTTCTTTGCCAAGCTCTCCTCCTCCACAGGCACCACTTGCTTTTCAGTCACAAGAGCAGGATGGTGGTGCCATAAGGGGTCAAATACAGGTCACAACCTCCTCAGTTAACGCAGGGGAGGGGCAGAATGGAAATGAAGGCCCGGACTGCCCTACCGCTCTGCCTCAGTCCAGCCCCCAGGTGGCGCCAGCCGCCCGCGAGCCACGAAACAGCAGGACTCGTTCACGTGGTCGCGTGCGGCGGGCAGCAGGAGCAGGTGGGGTTTTGTCTCGCTCTTCGAGACGTAGCCGCTCCCCTCTGGATCGAAACCCTGCCTCCAGTGTAAGCCCCACCCACAGCGGCAGCGCCGCTCCAGTGGAGTCCACTGGAAGTACAGCAGTTGCAATGGAGATGGGCGAGGCCGTTGTAGAGCCAGCAGCTCCTACGGATCCTCCGGAGGCTGGTGAGGAAGAGGGGGAGACGCCGGTGTCAGGTGCCGGAGGTGTGAGGCGCCACCCTACGATCATGCTGGACCTCCAGGTGCGGCGCATCAGGCCGGGCGAGAACCGCGATAGGGACAGCATTGCCAGTCGCACTCGCTCTCGCGCTCGGGCTGCCGAGAACACGGTCACCTTCGAGAGCGACAGCGGCGGCTTTCGGCGCACCATTTCACGCTCAGAGCGTGCGGGAATCCGCACTTACGTCAGCACTATACGCATCCCGCTACGGCGCATTTCTGAAACGGGCCTTGGCGAGCCTAGCTCTATGGCGCTAAGATCTATCCTCCGGCAGATCATGACCGGTTTTGGTGAGCTCAGCTCTCTTATGGAGACGGAAGCGGATTCAGAGACCACCACGCCCAACCAGGACTCTGCTTCTCCTGGTGGAGCCCAGGCGTACCGCGTTGCTAGTGGAGAGGGTGGAGTAGCCCACGGCGGAGTGGAATCGGCACGAGAAGGTTTAGTGCCTGGTGAGGAGGAAGGACAAGTGCGGGTGAGCAGGACTGGGACGGAGGGACGACCTAGCAGCAGAGACACTAATAGCTTGGTGGAAAACGGAACGTTGCCCATCTTAAGGCTGGCGCACTTTTTCCTTCTCAATGAAGATGAAGACGAGGAGCACCCGAGGGGCCTCACCAAAGAACAGATCGACAATCTGGTCACACGCACTTATGGTCAGGTTAACCTGGAGGGCGAGCTGGGCCGCGCTTGCAGCGTCTGCATCAACGAGTACGCTCAGGGCAACAAGCTGCGCCGCTTGCCCTGCGCCCACGAGTTCCACATCCACTGCATTGACCGCTGGCTATCTGAAAACAACACCTGCCCCATCTGCAGGCAGCCTATTCTGTCCAGCCATCAGGAATGATGTAAGCCTGTAGCTATCAATCAACGGACTGAACGACTGACTTTTGTTCCACCGTCGGTGGCACCTGTACATAGTGCTTCAATGTTTTCATTCTCTGAGATCCATTGTATTCAAGCTAAAGGTAGAACCAAAAGCAGAAAAAAGACTATAATGCAGAGATTTAACAAAGCTTTATTTTTTTAGACTCCTTTTGTTTTCATTTCTTCCTCTTCTTCCATTCACCATTATGCTTTGCGGACATATTAACAGACGGCGTGACTAACTCGGATGGAGTTAGGAATGTTAGCTTCAGCTAAAGGTGTGGTTACATTTACTGCTGTTTGGCGAATTTTCGTGGGCAAAATCCTCATTTCAATGGGTATCCGTGTAGGGTTGGGTATCGTTCAAATTTTATCGATTCCGATTCTGCTTATCGATTTCGATTCTTATCAATTTCTAGTTTTGATTTCAAAAATCTGAAAAAATGAAACATTTAGATGTCAAACATGCTAGTTCTGTCTTTTTACAAAGTGTTGTGTTGCAGCTGAATAACGAGCAAGCAGCTTACAAAACATCTAGGCACTTTTACACTTCTTTTACATCTTTTTACACTTAAGAACTTTAGCCTGTGGTTTTAACAAAAAATACCACAGCAAAAACAAATAGACTAATAGAAGTAAATAGTCAGTAATAAAATGGAACAAACAAATCAATTAGCAGTAGTATAAATAAATACAACTGAACAAATTTCAGGTACGGAATTTATAATCAAAAGTTTAAAAACACTGTTTACTTTTCATAAATAATATGTGACCCTGGACCACAAAACCAGTCTTAAGTAGCACAGGTATATTTGTAGCAATAGCTAAAAATACATTGTTTGGGTCAAAATTATAAATTTTTCTTTTATGCCAAAAATATTATTAATATATATTAAGTAAAGATCATGTTCCATGAAGATATTTTGTAAATTTCCTCCTGTAAATATATCAAAACTTATTTTTTGATTAGTAATATGCATTGCTAAGGACTTTATTTGGACAACTTTAAAGGCGATTTTCTCAACATTTTGATTTATTTGCACCCTCAGATTCCAGATTTTCAAATAGTTCAGAATCTCGGCCAAATATTGTCCTATCCTAACAAAAATACACCAATGGAAAGCTTATTTGTTCAGCTTTCAAATGATGTATAAATCTCAATTTCAGAAAATTGACCCTTATGACTGGTTTTGTGGTCCAGTGTCACATATATAGATTATCAAAGTTACGAAAGCTAATCAGTCAAAATCAGTAAATGATTTTCTTTCATTCTTTGTTAACATTAATGTCAGGAAGCATGTTGATTAGGCTGCTGTCTCTTTAACACTGAACGCACGCCGATCTAAAAATACCTGTTACACATGTGTTTTCTTTCACATGTATTTGCATTCACTTAAGACAAAAAACATCTGTGTTTATCATGATATATTAATGTTTTTTTATGTATATTGGTTGTATCTGTATATATCTGAAGTATCGATACATCAATACTGATGATATCGAAAGTATCAATACTTAAGTTGAAAATATCCATACTAAGATGTTTTATTTACCAGTGATTGTTTATTTATCAAAAAAAATGTAATGTGTAAATATACAGTAAATTGGACAAATAATATTATGCGTGCAACAGCCTGTCACTGGCAGTCCCTAATAAAAATAAACCATGGTTTTACTAAAGTGACCATAGTAAAACTATAGTATTTGTTGTTTTCCTTGATTACCACTTCTGTAAACATATTTTAACCACGTGTAAACAAAAATATAAATATAAAAGGGGTATCATTACCCATTTTACTCTTAGTAATTGAATAATTTAATGCATTTCATATGTAAAAGTTCAGTTTAGAAGTATTGTTATGGTATCGATATTTATATCGATGATTAAGTAGTATTTAAGTAGTATCACTCTTCCCTGTGCTTAAATGGTATAAAAATCACATTAAAATGCGAACGCAGAAATCGTTAAGTAGAATCGAAATGCGCGTGTCTTATTTGGAAATTCTCGATACCCAACCCTACATCCATGTGATCGGATGAACAATTTTCAACAGAAAGCTGCTTGGTTTGAACATAACTTCTCTGTGAGCAGTGCTTTGTACATCGCTACACTATCGACAATAAATATTGGATCTTGCCTGTAAAATTTCACCAAAATTTCACTAATGCAACCGCACCTTGATTCTATCTCACAAATTTTAAGTTTGGTGGCTTCAAAAAAATAGACATCTTAAAAGCTCTTTAAGGACATGTAAATAAATGAATGTCTGTGTTTTCAGTTTTAACGGTAAGACATATTCTAGAACGAACCCTACACTGGTTCATTTGCATTTTCGAAAGGAACCTTTACTTTTAAGCGCTTGCAGAGAAATCCACCGGTTTTGAAGCTCTATGAGTCCTCCATGTAAATGCTCCTTAATGTTGGGCAGTGTTCTTTTAAATGCGTTTTCAATCAAAGCAGGTTTTAAGTGTGATTTTTACGGGGTCGATAAGAATAGTCATGGGATATGAATGATGCATCTGGTCATAGATGAATTTGTCGTTGAAATTCCATGCATCTGCATCTTTATACTACGGGAAACGGCAATGAGCAACTCGGCAAACACTACAGAACTCAATTTTTTAAGCGCGGTCATCATTTTCCCTGTGGAGTGTCATAACATTTCTAATGAGAACAAGCCATTTGTATTTGAACAACCGTTTTGGAGTGCCGATGGGATTCTCCGATGTTGTATGAGCTAGTAAGTGCATGCTTGATTTGTACCTGCGTATAAACCCCTGCACATAGTTCACAATGTTTTAATGAAAAGCTGAAATCGATTATCACTTGAAAGCACTTGTCAGCCGCTTCACATTCATCATTCAAGCCTGTCATAGGCCAGACTTCTTCCAGGGTGATGCAATGATACAAGAAGGCAGTGAAAGGTTAAATATTGTTCTGTTTTCCTACTTTCTGTTTTTCTCATCACATACGTCCCACCCTGCTTACATATTCCCTCAGTATTTCCGCGTACAATGGTTTCACATATGGCCTTGTCTGAAACTCTGAATCACCATTTTGTACCCATCATGCAGTGTTGCTCGTTCCCCATGTGAGGCAAAGCGTGAAGTAGGACTTCTGAATGAAAGATCATGAATGTAGTGGTACCTTGCGTCTTTCCAAGGTACACTTTTCCTCAATGTACAATAGATGTCTGCTTATGTTTCAGGATCTCGATTAAAACAAAGACAGAGTCTGTTATTCAACACCTGTCCTCGATGTTATTGTTTTCTTGTATACTAAAATATCCCTTTATTTTGTCTGTATGTTGTGAGGAAGTGTGTATGTTCTGTACGAAGTGTGAATTGTAAGTATGTGTGTGTATTTTGCTGAATGGTTCAGAATGGTTTTTGAGCTGCTGCGTATCTGCGAGTGGGGGATCTTTGGCCATGAAGTTTAGATATTTAATGATGAAAAATTGACATCATCGAGCTATGACTATGTATTATGTTATAATGTGATGCTAAAACAGAAGAATATGTATTCTGTTACTATGTAATAAAATAAAACACATTGATTTTTTCTTCTCTGCTCCCTAACAGCGGAATGATAGACATGCTTTGTTATTCCCTGGAACCACTGAAAAAGTAGCTTTGTGTGGTAAATTTTTTTTTAATACTTTTATTCAGCAAGGATGCATTAAATTAATCAAAAGTGACAGGGTATATTTGCAGCAATAGCCAAAAATACATTGTATGGGTCAAAATTATTGATTTTTCTTTTATGCCAAAAATCATTAGGATGAAAAATCGTGTTTTATGAAGATGTTTTGTACATTTCCTACCATAAATATATCAAAACTTAATTTTTTTATTAGTAATATGCATGGCTAAGAACTTCATTTGAACCACTTTAAAGGCGATTTTCTCAATATTTAGATGATTTTGCACCCTCATATTCTAAATTTTCAAATATTGTCCTATCCTAATAAATCCTACATCAATGGAAAGCCTATTTATTCAACTTTCAGATAATGTATAAATCTCAATTTCAAAAAATTGACCTTTTTGACTGGTTTTGTGGTCCATGGTCACATTTATGTTGTTTCTATTTCTATTTAAAATAAATATTAATTTAAACTTTATATACAGTCAAGCCCAAAATTATTCATACCCCTGGTAAATCCTGACTTAAAGTTACTTTTATTCTACCAAGTTTTTTTTTAATTAGAAATGACACAGAAGTGATCTGCATCCGTGGAACCCACCAGTGTGCAGTGTTCGTTGGACTGTCTGCCTTGAGATGTTGCCACCAGCAGAGCCCAGATTCATCAGGATGGCCTTGGTGGTGATCCTTGATTGTTTTTTACCTCTCTCACTATCCTCCTGGCCAGCACAGGTGTCACTTTTTGCTTCCGACCACGTACCCTGTGATTTTTTTACAGTGCGGAACGTCTTGTATTTTTTAATAATACTTTTCACTGTAGCCACTGGAACTTCAAAACATTTAGATATGGACTTATAGCCCTTTCCTGACTTGTGAGCAGCCACAATGCGCAGCCGCAGGTCCTCAGTGAGCTCCTTTATCTTTGCAATGACTGTCCACAAACCAACAACAGAGAGCTTCTTTTTTCACCTGTTGAGTTGATTAAAACATCTGTTTCCAATCAATCAAGGTAATTAGGATGCTTTAGAACAGCTTGGACTATTTGGAATGGTATAGAACTTTGGATTTTCCCATAGACTGTGACAGTTTGCAAATGGTATGAATAATTTTGGACATGCCACTTTCTGTTCAAATGTAAATAAAAGCTGAGAAATATTTTTTTTTTTTCCACAATGATGCCTCTTGTACATCGTCTTATTATCTTTTGGGAGAAGCCTGTGTCATTTCCGGTCAAAAAAAAAAAACTTGCTGGTTGAATAAAAGTAACTTTAAGTCAGAATTTGCCAGGGGTATGAATAATTTCGGGCTTGACTGTACATAAAAAACTGAAATTTATCACTGTTTTGACAAAAATATTAGGCAGTGTAAGTGTTTTCATCACTGATAATAATAAGAAATATTGTTTGAGCATCAAAGCAGCATATTACATGTGGCACTAAAGACTTGAGTTTGCTGAAAATACAGCTGTAATCACAAGAAAAATTATATTTTAAAATTCATGAAATAGAAAAGAGTTTTAAATGGTAAAATTCATTGTAATCTTTTACTGTTCATCAAATAAATGCACCCTTTGTGACTCAAAATGTTTGACGGTACTGTCTATAAATTGATTTTAAGTCCTAACTAAGTGAAATAGCTATTTAATGTAATAACTGCAGGTTTTTATAGTGTATAATATGCACAGTGGCCATCACATAATTTTAGTCATTATACTGTAGTTGTGATGTAACATATCAGCATCTCCAGAATATTCCTATTGTCCTTAGACAAAAAACTTTAAAAATGAATAAATAATGTATTAAATACACTGTTACATTATAGTAAAAAAGAGTTGTTTTTAAGTAAATAGCACAAGCAAATAGCTACGGTGGCTGACACAGATCTAAAGCTGTCGTCGTCTGAGACAGTAGAGAGTAGCCAGCAGTAAATAAAGCAATTATATTTACTTAACTATTCAGCATTCAAATGTTATTGTTACTTGTTCATCATTGTGTTAGTGTTTTATTTGCAAGAACAACATAGTGATGAAACGCAATATGTAGAGTTTGTCCATTTAGGGCTGCTGTAATAGAGGGTTTTCACGAAGAATCAATCGGCCATATTGGCGGCACTGAACATAAACAATGCCACTAAACCGAACAAAACTCGCATATTTTGCTAATTATGATCTCTAGAAAAAAAAAAAACTGAGGAACAAAAGGCCAGGATTCTTATCATTTCCAGTCAGGTAGGTGAAATTTTAGGCTAATATGTTAATACGGCTTGTACTATCTAAGTCCTTCCTTCCATAATTTAGCAGCTCCTATGCGTTTTTTTTTTACATGGTTTAGACAGGATACATTAGCAGAACAACAGTATTCAGTAGTACATTAACTGTTCAATCCATGCTGTTGTTTACATCCGAGTATCGGCAGTATAGCCGCGCATCCGGGTAACTGACCAAGCGATTTAATATATATATAGTTGTGAAAATTATATTGCATTTCTGTCAATAGATCCTCGTAAATAATACACACTGCACCTTTAAGATATTTTCTTTAGATATTTCACATAAAATATATAGTTAAATATTGATTCATTCCTATGGCCACCTTTAACCCTGCAACAATGCGGTTCAAAGTTCAAAGCCTACAACATTGTTAAATATTAAATCACGGTAAAGTCATAAACCAATATTCTAAAATTGTATATTTACATAAATGACAATTAACATATTAGTAATTGACTGCTAAAGTCCAGACCACACAAGGGCGAATTGTTCAGTCCATTTGGGACAGGCGGGGTCTGATGACGGAGCGAGCGCGGATTCGCCTGAGCATTGGCACAAACAATAATGCGACGGATCAGCAGGATGGCAGAAGCGCGTCCCCGACCCAGTGCGCGCGGCTGAGGGTGACCCATCATCAGGAACTATGCTGCCTCCATCAAACACCGCATCCCTGCGCCTGTGGCCCGCATACCCCCGCTGAAGCTCGAGTATGCTATCATTTGGCTCCCGCTGCTGGAAGCTCCACACATGCGTGCAGAATGTATTTCAACAGACGGTCGAAGAAGATCCACAGCGAGGGAGGTAAGCATGACATAATCTGCTGACAGGGGCGACGGACACTGGCACTGTTTACGCGTGTGTTTTGTATTGTACCATTGGATATTCGCATGTTCCTCTATGTGTAAATGATTATATAATAGTATATATATGTTACTAACTATATACCCACACATTAGAAAAGCATCAGTAATGCTCCACCTGTCCCGCCTGGTGACGCTCTCTTGTAGGTGACCTGTCATTTTCGCTGTGTAAACAGATAGGTTACCAGGGTGATGTTCGGTTTTAGGTTATAAATTAGCGGGGACTGTTCTTCAGAGATAAACTGTGATGCGGCTGTAATGAATCTTATCCAGATCTGCATAGACGTTTGAGGGAGAAACTCCCAGTTAGTGGTTATTTAGCACATCACGTGACTGTTTAAAGCGCTCTAACTTTCTAAGCTCATAGACAGGTCTGCCTCACCTGTTGAGGTCATCTGTACCTAGTTAAAGTGTCTACCTTTTTATTAATTACTTTACATTTAAGATATAACATTTAAAATATAAGAAAATTCTGTTTAAATTAGATGCTGGAATGTACATGCTTATTAGTCCCATATATTAAAGGTTTGACTTAATTTCATTACAAATATTAACAATAATATATATAATAATATTATTGTATAAATAAATAAATATCCACCCACTAAAATCATTTAATTATTTAGACTTTATAAAACTGATAAAAAAAAATTAAACTCTTGAACAGATAGGAAATTGCAGAAATTAAAAATGTTATTTCATGTTATTATCATTATTATTTTTTAAAGGTCATTTTAAAGCATTGTTTTTACATGCATGCAATATACACAGAAAAAAAGTAAATATAAATCATATGAGAAAATATAAGAAAATGTCATTTACATTTATTAAAAGTGTATCTTTGCTATTTTCTAATATTGTAATTGTCCGGCAATTTTACCTACTCAATATCATTACAAATATTTAAAATAAAATACATTTATTGCATACACTGAACTAATGTATATAATTATTATTTTTGTTTGTTTGTTTGTTTTAAGTTTAATTTATTTTTTGGTAGATTTTGTTTATGTGTATATATATATAATTTCTTTAAATTTATAATTTTTATAATTGAAGAAATGCAAAAAATGCAGAAATTAAAAAATATTACAAAGATTAAGATATCTGTAAAACTAAATATTTTCATAGATCATTAGATGCTGTCATGTACAGGCTTATTTGTTCCATTTATTAAAAGTCTATCTTTTCTAATATTGTAAGTGTCTGGTAAATTTGACTGACTCAATTTTATTACAATTATTTTAAATAAAATCAAATAAACAAGT
>NC_133384.1:21478128-21486396 GCF_049309525.1 Garra rufa | reverse complement strand
ATCTATTTTATTGACTTCTTAAATTACAGAGTGTAAATAAATATTAATATATCACATTTAACCAATGAAATACAGATAAGACTAGTTTTAGTCTATTTACATTAAAAGGTAAGGATGTAAAATAAACATTTATTTTGGCATATTTTTCTCTTGTCAGAATGCCAGTAGGTTACCTAGAAATGCTGTTTAAGGGCTCTACTGGTCAAATGATGTTTCTTCTTTTTTTTAAAGAATTAAATGAATACATTAAGGTAATGAATGCAAAAGGAATACATAAAACTAATTGACTGCTTACACCATTCATTGCTTAAAATACTATTAAACATTAGCCATTAAATTAAAGCATCTGAAAAATGTAACTATTCCTCAACTGATTAAAAAATAATTTGTAAATTACAGTCATTTACATTATACAGATTCAGCATAGTGGAAAGATGATACACTCCTAAAAATAAAGGTGCTTCACGATGCCATAGAAAAACCTTTTTTGTCTAAATGGTTCCATAAAGAACCTTTAACATCTGACGAAACTTACTGTTTCACAAAAGTTTCACTTTGTGGTGAAAGAAGGTTCTTCAGATTATAAAAAGGTAAGAAAGAAGTGGTTCTTTAAAGAACCTTTGACTGAATGGTTCTTTGTGGAACCAAAAATGTTTTTTCTATGGCATCGCTGTGAAGAACTGTTTAAAGCACCTTTAATTTTAAGAGTGTAGAAGAAAAATAAATATACAATTTTAATCTTATAAATTAATATTTAATTCAATTTATTAAATTTAATTACATTTAATTTAATACAATAATAATAAATCCAGTTTGAATTATCCTCACATTAAGCACTACAATAGCCTTTTAATTTTAGTTTAGTTTTTTTTATGTTACACACAATTATTTCAAATTGAGAGACGTTTTATGGAGAACGACGGCACATATTTAAAGCAATGCTTTTTCATCTCTTGTACCAGAGTGGTTTATCATGTTATACAAAGAAAAATGTAGTACTTGCTTTGTGGTGTAATGTGAGACATTATTGAACTTAGAGGTGATAAACGGAAGCCAGCATGGTAAAGGTAATATATTTTATCAAACAACCTTTTTATAATCAACAAAAATCATTTTGACATGTCAGGGCCCCTTGACAGTATTAAAAACCCTTTCTGTTAATGGATAGTTCACCTAAAAATGAAAATTCTGTTATTAATTACTCACCCTCATGTCGTTTCAAACCTGTAAGAACTTTGTTCATCTTCGAAACACAAATTAAGATATTTTTGATGAAATCTGACAGCAATGTAATTGCTGTGTTCAAGGCCCAGAACGTTCCGTCGCTGTTTGTGCAGGGTCAAAAAGCTCTCAGATTTAATCAAAAATATCTTAATTTGTGTTTTGAGAATGAATGGTCAGTCTTACAGAAAGACATGAGTAATTAATGACACAATTTTCATTTTTGAGTGAACTATCCCTTTAAGAAAGAGTTCTTTTGAGTAGTAACGCTTGTATCGGGTTTTGCTCTGTGGTCTTACTGACTTGATATCTTGTGTTGTTTCTTTCTTATGGCAACCCTTGTCGGGCTCCTCCAGAACAGTTAGTGTTGACCCCTCTTAGCCAGGACTCCCCCCTCCGGCAGGACCAGCCCGTGGGCTCCAACATGTGTTCCCGTCTGGCAGACAGGTTTGAGAAAAGTGAGTGCCCTCCCCAAGCGGGCCGCTGCCTCCCGCTACTGCTTGGAGCCTCACAGGTGCATGAAGCCACCCCTTCAGCCCACACTGCATGGATAGACTAATAAAACTAACGTTCTCTACACTCTCTCATCACATGCACACAGACATGGCATGCATTAGGGCTGGGCGGTATGATGGTATATATTGTGGCGACGATTAGAAACGTGATAAAGAAACATGCGTGAATGAGAAAATATAGAGAGAGAATTGTTGGATGTTAAAAAGAGTTTTGAATGGTAGAAAGCTTGAATGGTCAACTACACACATTTAGTGGAGTATTTATGTAAAAACAGTTGGTTATGTTTGTTTAAGTGAATGTAATCAGTTGGGAGAATATCAATATACTGGATCCCTGCATGAGGGCTTAAAGGGATAGTTCACCCAAAAATGAAAATTCTGTCATTAACTACTCACCCTCATGTCCTTCCAAACCTGTAAGACCTTTGTTCATCTCGGAAACACAAATTAAGATATTTTTGATTAAATCCGAGAGCTTTCTGACCCTAATAGACAGCAACGCAACTGACACGTTTAAGGCCCAGAAAGGTAGTAAGGAGTGGACATTGTTAAAATAGTTCATGTGATATCAGTGGTTTAACTCTAGTTTTATTAAGCTATGAGAATACTTTTTGTGCCCAAAGAAAACAAAAATAACTTTACTCAACTATTTTTTCTCCTCTTTGTTAATCTTTGACCCAAGTTCACGAGTGTACCACAGTGCACAAAAAAATATTCTCGTAGCTTCATAAAATTATAGTTGAACCACTGATGTCACATGGACTATTTTAACAATGTCCTTACTACCTTTCTGGGCTTTGAATGTGGTAGTACCTTTGCAATCAATGCAAGATCAGAAAGCTCTCGGATTTCAGCAAAAATATCTTAATTTGAGTTCCGAAGATGAACAAAGGTCTGACAGTTTTGGAACGACATGAGGGTGGATAATTAATGACAGAATGCTGAAATTTTACTCACCCTCAGGCCATCCAAGATGTAAATGTGTTTGTTTCTTTATCAAAACAGAACAGAGGAATTTAGCATTACATCATTTGCTCACTAATAGATCCTCTGTAGTGAATGGGTGCCGTCAGAATGAAAGTTTAAACAGCTGATAAAAACATCACAATAATCCACTCAACTCGCGTCCATCGGTTAACATCTTGTGACGTGAAAAGTTGTGTGTTTGTAAGAAACAAATCCATCTTTAAGACATTTTAACTCTAAAATTACACTTCTGTGAAAAAGACCATTCTTCATATCCATCAACATATTTGTTTTGAACTGTTTTGGACTGTTTTCACTTGTAAATGGTCCTGATTTAGATAAGAAAACTTTTCACTGGCAATGCTGTTATTAGTAAATTCTAGATCAAAATGTTTTAATGATGAATTGGTTTCTTAAAAACACACAGTTTTTCTCTTTACAGGATGTTAATTGATAGACTAGAGTTGTTTGAATTATTTGTGGATTATTATGATGTTTTTATCAGCTGTTTGGACTCTCATTCTGACGGCACCCATTCACTCTAAAAGTGAGGAAGTGATGTAATTCTAAATATCTCTTGTTCTGATAAAGAAACAAACTCATCTACATCTTGAATGGCCTGAGGGTGAGTTAATTTTCAGCAAATTTTCATTTTTAGATGAACTGTTTCTTTAAAGTGTCAGCAGCCTAATAAACCTGCCGCTGTTTGTGTCCAAAAGTTAATCAAACAACAAAAGAAAAAGAGAAAATAACTCCAACAATAACTCTAATTTAGAACTAATTTATATTTACTTTTACATTCAGTTACTCAATTTAAATTACTTCTTATTGCATGTTAAAGGGTTGGTTCACCCAAAAATGTAAATTCTGTCATTAACTGACCTCATGTCGTTCCAAACCCGTAAGACCTTTGTTTGTCTTTGGTACACAAATTAAGATATTTTGAATAAAAACCAAGAGCTTTCTGACCCTGCATAGACAGCAGTGGTGGACAGTAACAAAGTAAAACGTTACTTTTTGTTTTCTTTGCGCACAAAAAGTATTCTCATAGCTTCATAACATTATGTTTGAACCACTGATGTCACATGGACTATTTTAACAATGTCCTTACTACCTTTCTGGAGCTTGAACATGTCAGTTGCGTGTCACTTGAAGTCAAAAATATCTTCATTTGTGTTCCTTGATGAACAAAGGTCTTACAAGTTTGGAACGACATGAGGGTGAGTAATTAATGACAGAATTTTCATTTTTGGGTGAACTATCACTTTAAATAAACCTACTGCACCTGAAAAACTTATTTAATTTGTATGCTTGCTCTATTGTATTTGTCCTATTGTCATTTGCTCCTTTGTAACTATATATTGATATATATCATTAACATGAAATAAAGTTTCTCATAAAGTGAAATAAGATTTCGGTCATATCGCCCACTCCTAGCACGCATCAAAGGATGCACCAAAATGCATGCATGCATAACATAAATAGCGGTCCTTCTGGTGTGGGTGTTAGTTAGTAAGCCAGGGGTCAGACTGTGACGCTTGCATGGCTTGTGCATGAGGTTGCGGGGTGGCTGACGTGCCTGGTGGTGTAAGTGAACGATCTCACCTGCGCTCGGGGATAAAGCCCGGTCAGGATTAGATACAGGTGAAGTTGCAGAGCCGACAGAAAGAGGATTACCCTCCCTGGTCACTGTGCCTGTAAGAGGCTTTCATTCCTCATTCACCCTTTTCCATCACTATAGCGACCCAAGCTGCAAGCGCACTCCCTCCGTTCCCTTTGGGGGCCACCAGGACCTGTGGGTCACCTTGGCAACGGGAACGACATGTCATGCCGAGGGCACAACAAGTCTAGGCGGGGCTCTGTAGGTAATGGGTTTCTAAAAGTCTGGTGGAGCGGCCACACGTGAGAATGTGGGAACCAGGGATGGGCCGATCAAATATTGATACTTCTGATATTGATGCCACATGGGAAGGCAGATCCAAATAAAATCGATCCTCAGTGGTTTATTATTTAACTAGCATGAAAGTTGATATGAATCATTAGCTTTAAAGGGAAAAACTTGTAGCAGATGAGTGTAGCTCATCAACAGAATGCTGTCACGGGTAAGAAGGGAGGTCTGGATCCAAATGCAGGGTAAGTTATATTTAATGAAAATAATAACAAAACAAACCAAAAGGCCAACACGGCAAACTAAACATAAACTGAAACATAAACTGAACAAAGCATAAAACAAGGTCTAAGGCCAGGAACAGGAATACAAAAGAACATCTAAGACAAAAGACAATGCAGACATGAATGCGGAGTGAGCAGTAATGCTGCGTTCACACCAAACGCGAATATGCGTCTGGCGCGAGTGATTTCAATGTTAAGTCAATGGTAAGACGCGTCTACGCGCGTCTGGAGTTCTTGCGGCGCGAATTGGCGTTTAGCGCGGCGCGGTAGACGCGAATTCGCCTCATTCGCGCGTCTAGTTCGCGCGAATGGCGCGAATTGAGCGTCTGGCGCGTTACGCGCGATACGCGCGAATTGTGCTTTTTGTGCATCACGCGTTTGACGCGAATTCGCGTCTGCCGCCCGAGTTGAAAAATCTGAACTTCTGCGTCAATTCGCGCCGCGTTAACCAATCAGGAGCCTGCTTGATGCTGTGGCGGCAGGCCCGCCCGGAGTCACTCATTCAAATATGAAACATGAATACTAAATGCCTAGTGCGGCTCCAATGCACAACAAAGCAAGTGTTTTATCACATATATGACACATATTCATTTTGTATTGAATGCTATTTATTCCATATCTAAATCTTAATTATATGAAACATTATTATAGTGTAGTGTGTCTACACTATAATAACAGAACAATAATAACTATAATAGTGTATACTTTAGTGTGTCTGGACAGTGTTGTGTGAGGAAAATAAAGAAATCACAGGACAGGTTAAATACTTTTGGAGGCTGGCTCCATCAAAACAAAAATAAATAACAGATTTTACAGTAATAACCTGAACAAAAAATGGCACAGACCTATAGAATTATTATACATCAAAAGAGGAATGACATAAACGAGTAGTTCACTTTTAAAATGAAAATTCTGTCATCATATACTGCTCCAACGCACAGAGGGAAGTTCCACCGCTCCTGAAATCCCCTCGCTCCGATGCGGGAAAGCAGGTCATCGAACTGGGCGCGAGACAGGCGGAAGTACCGCTGAAAGCGGCCGTCATCCAGGCGCAGCTCCTGGAGCAAGTGATGAAACTCGCCGAACTGGGTTCGCCTCCGAAGGGTCTGGTGGACCCAAATACGGCGACGATGATCCCTACGCCGCTGTTCTGCTCTCCAGAGCAAATACAGACCGGTGACTCTCTCGATAAATGACCGATCAACAACAGAATCTTGTAAAAAGATGGCCGCCAACGGGGTTTGAAACTTTCGCCTCTGACGCGCGTGACGCGCGTAAATTTCGCTTCAAACTTTTGTTTTTACGCGCGTCGATTTCGCTCTTGACGCGCGAATGAACACAAAGTGGTCACGCGAATAACTAGACGCGGCAGGCGCGAATTTAGACGCATATTCGCGTTTGGTGTGAACGCAGCATAAGAGTTCTTATAGTCCAAATGATAATAGTGAACAGATGTGAGTGTAATCAGTGCAAATGACAAAGACAGGTGAATGCAATCAGAAAGTGCAGTGTGAACAGCGACCTCAGGAGGCTGAGGGGAGACCCACAGCCCCGATCATGACAAATGCTGAAAAATCTCAGCTTTTTCAAAAAGTCTTGATTTTCCAACTTGTTTTTAGTTTAGTTTTTTTCTTTTTTAAATTTCAAACTTTGGCATTTTTAAAAATGTGAAAAAGTTTTAAGGTCCCCCCCTCCCCCCCCCATAAAAATCGTATTTATGAGCATTTCATTTTGACATTATTACCTGCAGTGTTACATAATCAGGAGTTACATAATCAGATTACTTTTAAAGTGACTAGTAAAGTAATGCATTACTTTTTAATTTACAAGAAAATATCTGAGTTACTTTTTTAAATAAGTAACTCTAGTTACTTTGTTTTCCTATTTTTAGTATTTGAAAACATTCAGAAACAAAGAAATGCAAATTCAGAATATGACGCAAACCTGCAATAATTAAATATGTTAAATAACACAGATATCCTTTATGTATTTAATGCCATTTTATTAACCAGTTTCTTTGCTGCTGACCTTTGATGATCCAGTTCAACCATACTACTAAGCCAAAATGACTTTAGATAAACAAACATTTGTGCTTTATTTTTTTTAATTTACTTATTCATTTCACTTTTTGGTATGAAAGGGCTTTTACATTTGATAAAATATAACTTTTTATATTAAAAATGAACAAGCAAGCCCTGCCCGGATTTTAAAAGTAACACGAAAGTAACGCAACACATTACTTTCCATAAAAAAAAACAAGTAATGTAATTTGTTACTTTTTTAGGGAGTAACGCAGTATTGAAACTTTTAAAAGTAACTTTCCCCAACACTGATACTATACTAGTTATAAGGAAAAACCGACTTTTATTTTTTAGTTTATGATTTACTTTCACATAATAAAGAGTTAAAATTTTAATAAAAAAAAATAGAGAAGCTTTTCTACATTGTTGTCAATGTCATCTCAAAACACTAAACTCTAATCAGACTTTAATGAATAAATTATTACTTTTTTGAGTAAAAATCTTTTACACAAACCTTAAACAACGTAAAACCAATGATATGTTTAAAATAACTAATTAAAAAAATAGCAAATTAAAAAATCGCTATGTCCACATTTAAACTGCTTCTTCTTACTGTGAACACTTACCTTGGAAATACTTTAACACAAGTTTTAACATTGAGAATACAAGCAATAAATAAGTAAATATATAAACAAGAAATAAATGTAAAAAAATGTTTTTAATGTTTAAAGAACTGCGTCAAATAGTGCTGTTTTTCAATAAACATAAAATGATGCCTTTTACATAGAGTTTCTTTAGTTTTTTTTATTTGAATTCTTTTTCATTGCTTTTCCATGATTTAACAATAAATAAATAAATAAATAAAAGTCAAGGAACCGATTTGTCACATTGTCACTTTGATAGCAATGTTTTGCTATTCACTGTAACTTTAATGGTAAAGGACTTTTAGACAACCATGGTATAGTAATGACATTTTTTCCTCAGAAATCACAAAAACTTTATATTTATCAGAGCTATCAGTTAGTGCTGGGCAATATACCGGTTCAAACTGGTGTAAATTACACCAACGGTATTTAAAAAAAAAACTGCCTAAGCAACATACACAGTGTCATTAACTGAGAGGAGATGCCTGTTAACTTCAAAAATGTCTGATTATTAGTTGGAAAACTTTAGAAAACACAGTTATTAATAGTTCCAAGGGCCAGTTTAATTAACAGCTTGCACAACTCATGTTTTATCGTTAAAATTGTACTGTCAGGACATTGTTGTTTTTGCGCCTGACCTTATTGAATATGCATTTATAGGAGCTTTCCTCTCAGACGCAAAATTTATGGGAGGAGAGTATTCAAATGAATCATGCAACACATTGTACT
>NC_133384.1:21440628-21473128 GCF_049309525.1 Garra rufa | reverse complement strand
CATTTGTAGTTTGTGGGAAGAAAGTTTATTATCTATGACCCAGTATGGTATGTATATGCTACCAGTCAAAAGTTTTTGAACAGTAAGATTTTAATGTTTTTTTTTTATTTTTCTTCTGCTCACCAAATCTGCATTTATTTGATTCAAATACAGCAAAATCAATTATATTCTGAAATATTTTTACTATTTAAAATAACTGATTTCCATATTTATATATTTTAAAATGTAATTTATTCCTGTAATTAAAGCTTAATTTTCTTCAGTGTCATTTTTTTTTTCTTTTTTGGGGTAGGAATTATATAAATGTATACCTTTATTTAGCAAGGATGCTTTAAATTGATAAAAAGATGATAAAGAGATTTTAAATAGTAACATTTTTTGCTGGATACTTTGGATCAAATAAATGCAGGTTTGGTGAGCAGAAGAGACTTCTTTAAAAAAAAAACATTACAAAAACTTTTGACTTAAAAATGTAAAATATGTTTTTAGCCTACAGTAAAAGAAGGAGGAAGTACTTTATAGAAATACAAGCCATACATTGTATAGTTCTTCCTTTTAACCTTTACTGTGAGTTAAACAGTTTTTACATAGTTTTTGTTTTACAAGGAAATATGACCTTTTTTAACTTTGTTTGAACAAAGCTTTCAATAATAGATCTGTGATATGGTTTAATATCATAATAAGCTGATGGTTTGCATGATGGTTTTTCCATCCATAAACGCCACAATATTCAGATCATGGTCAATAATGTGTTTTTCACTAGCATATTCTTTCATTTTTACATTTATTCCCCCATCCACAATTGCTTACATATATGCTAACTGTTTATGCAAACAATACGATAACTATGTAATTATGCATAGTAAAGATCACAACATTACAAGGTTTATTATTTTAATGCAAAATCTGGCTAATAATAGTGTGTTTTATGAGGGGTCATTAATCGGCCATTTTAGCGGGCACTGAACGTAAACAGTGCCACTGAAATGAACGAAACTCGCATATTTTGCTGATTATCACCGCTGAAAATGCTGAGTTATTGTCATGTTTTGGCCTGTACTAATTGGTCAGACCAGGAACATTTGAAGTATTATAGACTGCCAAAAGTTTTAACTAATCAAGGATGAGAGTGTAAAAAACTGTCTGAGGAACAAAAGATGTTTGTGGTTGGATAAACTGAATCAGGATTTCCAGGACAAGAATCTTGACAACATTCATGTTTGTTCTTGTCATTTCCAGTCAGGTAGGTGAAATATTAGGCTAATATCTTAATTAATACTGCATGTACATATCTTTACCACCTATTAATTTTAGTTTGTCAAAATATTTAACCCCTTCCTGCTTACTAAGTCCTTCTCTATATGATTTAACAGCTTCCACACATTTTGTCAGTGGTTTAGACAGCATAAATTAGCAGAACAACATATTCAGTAGTACATTAATATCCATGCTGTTGTTTACCTCGGACTATTGGCAATATAGCCGCACATCTGGGTAACTGACCTAATTGTGACGTAAATGCAAACCCTTTATAATGCAATCATTTTCAACTGCATATTCTTTGACCATTATTTGTTTCCCCATCCACTATTTAAATCTTCCTACCTATTGACATCAAATTGACCATCTGACCTTGCAAACACCAACTCTAAGAAACATTCATGTGACCTCAGGTAGAATTTCCATCGTAGAAACAAGGAGGAGCAAATGAACAGGAAGCGACTCCTCGCCGGTCAGTGAGCACGTTTAGTTCGTTTCGATCTGTAATTGTGGAGACGGACATCTGTGGCCCTCGAGCAGTGCCTGCACCTTTAAATGTAAGCTTTTGAGTTTGACTGACTGCGGGGAACGCTGTAGTTAGACGCGGACAGTGAACGCGCGTTGTCTGCAGGGAAACCATCTTCCGTTGCAGAAAAGACACAGCGGAGTGGAGTCTTATTAAAACGTCCACAGACTGCCCGAGGCGGCCCAAATGACACGGTGGGAGAGGGTTTGGGGCTTGTCTGTTCAGAGAGGCTGACTGGAATGGGAGAACTGCCGCGTACAGTCCATCTCTCCACGCCCGCTTTCGATCATGCAGCAGCTGGGTAAACTCTCCTGTCACATACAGACAGAGCTGTTATTTACCGAGCGTACATTATTTATTACGTGCGGAAAATAATCGTTTGGCGGCCGTCTGCGATGCGGCAGCATTTGAGAGGGAATCGTAGTAAGCGGCTGTGTCTCAAAACACGCGACGCGACGCGACGCAACCGCTATAGTGGACGCATAGAAGCCATACGTCATCGCAGAGCGTTCACCTCACGGACCAATCAGCTGCAAGCTTGAGCCTATCCTGAATAAATAACGTTATTTATATTGATTTATTTAAATGATTTTAATATTATATACTTTAATACTTATCTGTATTCTAAACTGCATATACGATAAGAAATAAATTAATATTTTATATCAATTATACTTATTATAAAATTTAGTTAGTGTAACATAAAAGTGATGTAACGTAACTAAGTTTAAAGGAATTGTATTTACATTTGTAAAAGCGTTTTATTTGATTCATACGGCGAAACTGAGTAGCTCTGCAGCGTCCTCGACGCGACGCACCTGACGCTTTCGGTGTATTGATTATAACGGTAGAGATGTATTTTTGACGCGTCGTGACTAAGATATGTTGAAAGCAGGCGCGGCTGATGGCTAAAATGCTGTCCAGGTAGGAAGCTCGCTATGTTTTGAGACACATCCATGGTCTCACTTTTCGTTTGAGCTCATCGTGACTGCACAGGTGTTTCCACAGAATAAAGCAGCTTTTATAAAGATAAACAAATGCACAAGGTTTCATACAAAGGTGTTTGCTGCGCCATTGTGCTCCCATCAGCACATTCTATACAGGGGGTCCCGTGGGCGTCGCGCGAATGCTGTATTGGTGACGGAGCTTTAGCTCGCGGATGATGATGTGGAGGATGATGATGATGATGAGGAGGAGGATGGGGATGGGATGCTGACGGGGAGGGCGGTGCACAAAGGGAAACGTCATTGGCATCAGGGGCGGCTTGCATCAGCACACAGTAGTAGTGTTAGTGGCCAGCGCACTGAACTGTAAACCACATTTCTATGTCTCTTCTTCCTCCTGTCTTCTTCCACGCACACTCACGCTAGCCTCGCCTCTTTCCCATCACTCGAACGGTGCAGGACCCGCGTGCTCGGCCGCCGGCTACCGCAAGGCAGAGGATGAGATGTCCGGAACCACATCACAGGCGGACCCGATAGATGCCACAGCGCGGATCGTGCTGCTCAACCGAGGCCAGACCACCAAATTTTGTGACAACCATGTCAGGTGAGTTCAGCTAAGTCTTTATCGTAGGGTGCAGGAAAATGCTACAGTGCAGTCTGATTGTATCCAAGCTTGTTTTATTATATTCTTTGTTTGAATTAAATAATTCTTTGTTTTTCAAGTCTCATTTAGTAATGTGATTGTGGCCTCTCTGAGGGTTTAATGTTGCAAGCTTTTAAAAGCATGTTAAAAATGCTGCAAACAATTGTATCTTTGTTCTGGAAGTCTATGGTGGTCTTCTAATAATGCGTATGAACACCATATTCGTTGTGTTTTAGTCTAAAGTAACTGCAATATTTTGTTCAGTTTTTTTTATTTACTTACACAATCGCTCAAAAGTTTGGGGTCAGTAAGATGTTTTGGAAAAAAAGCCTAAATGTTTACCAAGGCGGCAAATATGTGAATTCCTGAAATTGAGATTTACACATGATCTAAAGCTGAATAAATAAACTTTCCATTGATGTGTGGTTTGTTAGGATAGAACAATATTTGGTTGAGAAATGTGAAAATCTGAAAGCTGAGGGTGCAAAAACATCTAAAAAATGAGAAAATCGCCTTTAAAGTTGTCCAAATGCAGTTCTTAGCAATGCATATTACTAATCAAAAATTAAGTTTTAATATATTTACAGTAGAAAATTCACAAAATATCTTCATGCAACATGATCTTTACTTAATATCCTAATGATATTTGGCATAAAAGAAAAATCGATCATTTTGACCTACAAATATGCCTGTGCTACTTACGATGGTTTTGTGGTCCAGGGTCACAGAAAGATTGCAAAATAATATATTTTTTAAAACCTCCTTATCTATTTTAATATATTTTAAAATATAGTTTTTTTTTCTGTGATGGTAATGTAAGTCTTTCACACAACCATTTAGAAATCATTGTAATATAATATGCTGATTTCTCATGAAAAATGTCTTATTATGAATTTCATTATATTTAATTACCAACATTGAAATTATTTTGCTTAATATATTTGTGGAAACCTTGATATGCTTTTTTTCTCAGTATTCTTTGATTTAAAAAAAAAAAAGTTTAAAAAGGCAGTTTAATGCATCCTTGCTGAATATATTTATTTGAAAAAAGTTAGTAATCCCAAATTTGTGAACAGTAGTTTCTTAAAAGTCTCATCAAAATTGTCTTTATGCACTTTTTGTATTGCTTCAAAAAATAACAACTAAAATATTGCACGAGAATATTTTGTCAATCTTTATTTATTAACAGTTAAATCTTTACAATAAAAAAATACTAAATCAGATTATCAGTAAACAGTGCAAGTACATTCAAACCCAAATGTATTCAGACACCTTTTTTCACATTATCAGTTTATTCACTAAAATATGAAATATAATAACTCAGAGTTGAACTGTTTTAGAAAAATCTTGATAATCACAAGTGAATTACAGTCAAACTTAAATTTATTCAGACACCTTCACAATTTCTTACATGATCACAGTTTATTCGCTATAGTTTAGAAAATGGGAATAAAATAGGACAAAGACTCAAGAGTTAAACTGAGTCACAACAGATTCGTCTTGATAATAACTTTGATAGAAAGGTATGTAACAAAACATAGTCAAGTCAAAGTGTCTAAATAATTTTTGGTCACAAATTTTTATTCGTTTCACCGGTAGTCCACTGTATGAAGAAATTTTGGGTCACAATATTTTGCTATCCTTACTTACATATATTAACCATAGTGTCCTGCACTCACTAATAAAAAAATATCAAAAATTATATCTGGTGTCTGAATACATTTTCTATTATTTATTTATTTATTATATTACTTTTGCACACTTCAAAGAGAGCTGATATCCCATCAACAGTGTGATCAGCCAGTCACAGAGATGTGGAGGCTTTGTCTCCTCCCGTTTTTACAATGTTTTACAGTCACTCTCAATTTTTTGTTTTCTCCTATTATTCTTGAATGAATTATTAACTTAAACACATTGTATTTGATGCCTCACCAGCAACACAGCTGTTCCAACATTGCATGATCCAACATAAAAATCCAGCATAACTCCTAATCCTATGAGATTAAATGTAAATATGCTTTAATCAAGTTAAGGTTTTCCCTCAGGGAGTTTACATACTAAATATATGCAAGTACACATTGAACGCGACATCCGAATAGCGTCCATTAACTGAAGTACTCCATCAGAGATTTCCTGTGAGTACACCAAGGTCATGTTCCGGGCCGTGCTTGGCTAGAGTTCATCTGCAGCTCCAGAACAAAACGTCTTTTGGTCTCCAAAGTGCCCAAGCCCTCCAAAGCCTTTGAGTGTTTTTTTTTTTTTTTTTTTTTTTATCTTTTGAGTAGCTATTATATCAGTTTGATTCGTTTTGTATGCAGTGAGATTCTTCGAAACATTTATGAATATGATTATGTTATAATTATGATCAATAGATGTAACAAAAGCTTGATAGATTTGAATCCCAGATCACTAATATGGAAGCTTATACAAAATAAGCATCTTAGTAAAGAAACACTCACCCACACACACTTCATCGATCCACCAGTATATTCTAAAGATTCGATTCTGCTCTAAAAGCTCTATTTTGGTTCCCGTAACAACATTAAGGCGGGTCTAAAAATCCGTAGCAGTTTTGTCATTGGCGGTTTTGTCTCTGACCTTTCCATCTCATCAGCTTCTCAGCATATAAAGCCTGCGTGGCTGGAGCAATGGAAATTTTCATAAGAATCATTCAGATCACTCTCTTATTCCTTGATCTTCATGTTTTATTTACCAACCGGTTTCTGCTTCCCATTGCATTGGCATCCATTGGTCAGCTGTCAGTCACAAAGTAACCAGACCAACAAATCCAGCAGTGCAATCATCCATATCAGTCTTTTAGGGTAACCCCAGGTACTACACATCATGGGGACGGCAGTGTGGGTTACTGTGTGTGTGATTGGACCGCTGAATGTTAATGAAGGGGATCGTATGAATGATCTCGGCCACTCTTTGATGTCAACGATAGCCTGTCGTACTTCCAGGTCAGCTACCGAGCTGCTGTTTGAGGCCACAGTGTGGGTTACACAGGGTGTGTTAGGCTGTGAACTCATCGTCGATGAGCCCAAGAAGGGTGTCGTGTTTACAAAGAAGACTGCGCTCACATAAGCACACATGCTGTAGTATAGAAACATGCTTACACTCTTAAAAATAAAGCCAGTCAAAAGTTTTTGCACAGTAAGATTTTTTTATGTTTTTTTAAAGAAGTCTCTTCTGCTCACCAAGCCTGCATTTATTGAATCCAAAGTACAGCAAAAACAGTAACATTTTGAAATATTTGTACTATTTAAAATAACTTTTCTATTTTAGTATATTTTAAAAATATAATTTATTCCTGTGATTTTAAAGCTGTTTTTTTAGCATCATAATTCTAGTCTTCATTGTCACATGATCCTTCAGAAATCATTCAAAAATGCTGATTTGATTCTCAAGAAACATTTTTTATTATTATTATAATCAATATTTAAAACAGTTGAGTAAATTTTTTCAGGATTCTTTGATGAATGACATCATATACTATACCATTCAAAAGCTTGGAGTCAGTATAATGTTTGTTTATTTATTTTTTGGGAAAAAATTATAGAAATGAATACTACTTTTTAGCAAGGATGCTTTAAATTGATCAGAAGTGATGATAAAGACATTTATAATGTTAAAAACTATTTCTGTTTCAGATAAATGCTGTTCTTCAGAACAAATTTATTCATAAAAAAACTGAAAACATCTACTCAGCTGTTTTCAACATAGTAATAATAATAAATGTTTTTTTTAAACCGCCAATCAGAATATTAGAATGATTTCTGAAGGATCATGTGACTGGAGCAATGATGCTAAAAATTCAGCTTTCAAATCACAGGAATAAATTACATTTTAAAATATATTCAAATAGAAATTGGTTATTTTAAATAGTAACAGCATTTCAAAATTGTACTGTTTTTGCTGTACTTTGGATCAAATAAATACAGGCTTGGTGAGCAGAAAAGACTTTAAAAACATTCAAAATCTTACCGTTCAAAAACTTTTGACTCGTAGGGCATATAGTTTTATTTAGCAAGGATGCCTTAAATTGATCACAAGTGATGATAAAGACATTTATGTTAAAAACTATTTCTATTTCAGATAAATGCTGTTCTTCTGAACTTCTTTATTCATCAAAAAAAAAAAAAAACTGAAAAAAATCTACTGTTTTCAACGTAGTAATAATAATAAATGTTTTTATTTTTTGAGCAGCTAATCAGAATATTAGAATGATTTCTGAAGGATCATGTGACTGGAGTAATGATGCAAAAAGTTCAGCTTTCAGATCACAGGAATAAATTACAATTTAAAATATATTCAAATTGAAAACGGTTATTTTAAATTATTTAAAGTTATTTAACTGTTTTTGCTGTACTTTGGATCAAATAAATGCAGGCTTGGTGAGCAGAGAAGACTTTAAAACATTCAAAAACTTTTGACTTAGTGTATATAGTTCCATTAAGAACCTATGACATCAATAGAACGTATAACGGTTCTTTTAAAGTGGGAAACGTTGTTTAAATGTTTAAAATGCGACAATTGTTTACTGAAATGTTCTTTGTGGAATACAAAATGCTTCTTTATTAAGTTCTTCAAAAACCGTCTTTATTTTAAACAGTGTACGATTGGATTTACACTATACCAAATGTGCCTCCAGATGCAGATATAAACACCCACCCACACAAACAGATACTGACTCATGTTTCGATTAAAAATGGACAACCTTGGGACTGATGCAAATTTGTAGTCCTAGAGGTTTTTTTAGGCATTCTTAACAGCTATTTTAATGACTGTAAAACATTTACTGCCGCAATCAGCTATTCAAGAGCTACTTAGGAGTTGAATCAATACCGATAATTGACAGATACGGCGAGAAGCATCCATCCTGACCGCCCAGACACTTATTTCGGGACTGTTTATCTAAATTTAATGCGGTGGGCAGTGAAGTGTCAGGCATTCCTGAAAGCAGGTAGATGTTGGCTTGTATCAAAACACTTGCTAATGCTTTTTTTTCCCTTCCCAGAAGCCTGAGTGGAGCTAATTCTAAATTAGTGCTGTTATGGCTCTGGCTGTATATATAGATGTTTAAAAATAGTTTGAAGGTGATTTAAACACTGTCGATTTTTCCTTTTTCCTCTCTAGCACGGCAAAATACGGGATCCTTACCTTCCTGCCGCGGTTCCTGTACGAACAGATCAGGCGGGCGGCTAATGCGTTCTTTCTCTTCATTGCTCTCATGCAGGTATGACACTTGGCATCTGCTTTGTATTGAGTGCCTCAAAGTACAAAATGTATGCTTGTGGTGATTTCTTTCAAATGGGGGTCTCCAAGGAGCTATACTGCTTATGCTGACCATGTGACTTTTCAGTCATTTGCCAACATATCCATTTGTTTATTTGGAAGTGGTCCACTATTTCACTCTCATCCACAATGAGTCATTCTCGATAACGGCCGCCACGTGATCCAACTTGTTAAACCAGTATTGCATGAAAACGAGTGAGCAAAAAACCTAAATAGCTAAAAGGTTTCTTCACTGTGTCATGTTATTTACTCATTACGGTGCTTTGCAAGGCAGCACTGAATTGATAGATATTCCTCAAAAGATTCTGGCTAAGCAGTTTGTTCTGAAGTGGTAAACTTCTACAATAAGAAGTTTTGAAGTCTTTCTTTGAACCCTTTTCAGCAAGACTGAATGATTTTGAGATCCATTTTTTCACACATATGCAACTATTACAGAAAGTTCAAACGCTCACTAATGCTTCAGAAGAAAACACAATGCATTAAGGCCAGGGGTGAAAACTTTTAGAATTTTAAGATCGGGGTAAATTGAACTTATTTTGTCTTTTGGGAAACATGTAAGTATCTTCTACAGCTTCTGAAGGGCAGTACTAAATGAAAAAAAAAAGATATTAAGGCGAAGTAAAAATGATGTACACATCTTCATTCTGGTCAAAAGTTCTCACCCCCTGACTCTTAATGCATTGTGTTTCCATCTGGAGCATCGGTGAGTGTTTGAACTCTGTAATAGTTGCATTGAGTCCCTCAGTTATCCTTAGTGTGAAAAGATGGATCTCACAATCGTCCAGTCATTGCATGGGGTTCAAATAAACAAAAATGCTGAAAAACCAAAGAATTTGTGGGACCTTAAGGATTTTTTTCTAAAGAACTGCGGGCAGTTTAACTATTCAGGACAAACAATAGACTCATGAACAACTATTACTAAACAAAATAAAAAATCAGCTGTGTATCATTCAGGTTACGACACATTATTAAGAATCAAGTGTATGTAAACTTTTGAACAGGGTCGTTTTTATAAATTCAGCTACATTTTCTCTTGTGGACTATAAACGTCTTTTATGTGAAATATCTTATTTATGTCAGTACTAAATAAAAAAATAACATGCATTTTGTATGATCCCTTTTATTTTGGTAAAATAATTAATTAATAATTAAGATTCTTGACCTCAACTGTATTGTACATTTATATCACTACATTCTTTTTTTATGATGTTTACAAGGATATTTCACCTAAAAATTACAATTCTGCACACAAAAAGTATTCATGTAGCTTCATAAAATTATGGTTGAAACACCTTGCTGTCTATGCAGGGTCAGAAAGCTCTCGTATTTCATCAAAAATATCTTAATTTGTGTTCCGAAGATGAACGAAGGTCATGCAGGTTTGTAACGACACAAGGGTGTGTAATTAATAATGACAGAATTTTCATTTTTGGGTGAACTATCCCTTTAAGATTCTATTTTTCCCTACCTAAACTTGTTTTTAAGTTGACATAGGACTTTTCCAAAGCGTGTTGTTTTACCACTAAAGTAAAGTGCCTCATATTATGTTTATCTGTGTGTATTTTCGAATGCAGCAAATCCCTGATGTGTCACCGACGGGTCGCTACACAACACTGGTGCCCCTTATCTTTATTCTGACAGTGGCTGGGATCAAGGAGATCATTGAGGATTATGTGAGTATTCCGCTGAATGGAACAACGCATTACCGTTAAACTGTCCAGACTATGTTTTGACAACACTGGCTAAGTGCATTGTCTTTGAAACGTAGTTGATATTTCAGATGAATAATGCTGATATGATGTCACGTGTTGTGTTTTTGCAGAAAAGACATAAAGCTGACAATACGGTGAACAAGAAAAAGACAACAGGTTGAGTATTATTATCATATATGCGTAACACGGTCAGAAATGAACTAGGACAAACCAGAGATGACCTAAATAATTTGAGGGCTAGATGTGCTTTTATCTGTTATCTAAGATTTGATATATTTCAAAATACTCTATTAGGCCTGTCAAGTTATGGGTTTAGTGCTTTTGCAGTCATGGTAGTGACCTATATCTGTCAAATATCTGCATTCTCTCTCTTGGAGAGGAGTGGTGTTAAATATGTAGCGAATATGGTTTTTGATTAAAGCTCTGAAAACACTGTGATGTACAATAGCGATTTTCCTATTATTTAAAAAAAAAAGTGAATTATTTTTATAAATATTTTAAGTATTTTTACATTTAGCTTACCCATGCTCTCTAAAAATACTAATTATCTAATTATTTAATAATTATTAAATGTAATATTTAAGAAATGACATAACGTCTTTTTTTTAATGTTACAATTTAGATTTTTTTTTATTATTATTTATACAAAATAGTGTAGAACATTTCAAAAGTTGACATACACTTGATGACACCTGAATGATCCACTGCTGTGTTTTTTTTTTTTTTTTTGTTTAGTGATAGTTGTTTCCAAGTCCCTTGTTTGTCCTGAACAGTTAAACTACATGCTGTTCTCCAGAAAAATCCTTCAGGTCCCACAAACTCTTTGGGTTTTCAGCATTTTTGTTTATTTGAACCCTTTCCAGCAGTATGATTTTGAGATCCATTTATTCACACTGAGGACAACTGAGGGACTCGTATGCAAACTATTACAGAAGTTTCAAACGCTCACTGATGCTACAGAAGGAAACACGATGCATTAAGAGCCCGGGGCGTAAACTTTTGAACAGAATGAAGATGTGTACATTTTTCTTATTTTGCCTAAATATTATATTTTTTCATTAGTATTGCCCTTCAGAAGCTAAAGAAGATACTTGCATGTTTCCCAGAAGACAAACTAGATTAAATTTACCCCGATCTTCAAATTCAAAAGTTTTCACCCCATGGCTTCTAATGCATCGTGTTTCCTTCTGAAGCAAGTGTTGAAATAGTTGCATATGAGTCCCTCAGTTGTCCTCAGTGTGAAAAGATGGATCTTGTAATCATACAGTCATTGTTTGAAAGGGTTCAAATACAAAAAAATGCTGAAAAACCAAAGAATTTGTGGGACCTGAAGGATTTTTCCGAAGAACAGCGGGCAGTTTAACTGATCAGGACAAACAAGGGACTCATGAACAACTATCACTAAACAAAATATCCATGAGGGGAGTTTTTCTGATAATATAATTGTTTTCCAGTTCTGCGTAACGGAGCATGGCAGACCATCATATGGAAGCAGGTAACCCTGTCTTACTCTCTCTTTCTGCATCTTATTTTTCTTCTTCTACTCCTCTATGTTTCCCCTCTTTCTGTCAATGATGCTTTCATTTCCGTACTTTCATTTTTATTTTGGTAACACCTCCCTTTTTCAATTCACCTCTCACTGCATTATTTTTACTTTGCTCTTTTTGATTTCGTACATCCTGCTGTGTGTTGCTCCTCCTTTCTTTGTTTCAAGCACTGTGGTCTCTTTCTTAATCTCATTTTCTCCCTCCTCATGCTGTTGCAATGCTGCACCTGCCCACTAGGTGGCAGTGGGAGACATAGTCAAGGTGACCAATGGGCAGCATCTCCCGGCTGACATGGTCATAGTGTCCTCCAGGTCAGCACCGCAGTGTGTTTGTGTGTGTATCCGTGGAGTTTGTCATCCTGTGTTTGTACTGTAGTGTGATTTAGAAAATGTAATTTGGGGAATGTGTTTCAGGAAAATATATATCTGTGTGTTTTTATATATGTTTGTGTGCAGATGTTTTGTGTTCAAAATCTGCTGCTGTTTTTTTTTTTTTTTTTTCTCACAGTGAGCCTCAGGCGATGTGCTATACTGAAACATCCAACTTAGATGGTGAGACCAACCTAAAGATCCGACAGGTACGTATTTTACATGTCTTGTGTGTTGTATCGGGCTTATGACATGGTTGTTGTTTGTTAAACGGTTTGGTTGTGTTTCAGGGTCTCTCTCTCACAGCTAGTTTTCAGTCTCTGGAGGAACTGATAACTTTGACTGGTCGTCTTGAATGTGAGGGGCCAAACAGACACTTGTATGATTTCACTGGAACACTGCGCTTAGACAACCACAAGTATGTCAACTCGCTGTTAATGAGAATTTGAAATATAACCTAAACACATACTATATTTAGTCATCATGTGGTTTGTATTACAGCCCAGCTCCGCTTGGGCCGGACCAGGTGCTGTTACGAGGAGCCCAGCTCAGGAACACGCAGTGGGTTGTGGGAATTGTAGTTTACACTGGACATGATTCAAAGCTCATGCAGGTAAGTGTGATCTCATAAACCAAAGCTGGATGTGGTCCAGTACTGTTACACTTAAAAAGATAGTTCACGCAAAAATGAAAATTCTGTCATTAATTACTCACCCTCATGTCGTTCCAAACCTGTAAGACCTTTCATGTTCATTTTCTAAACACAAATTAAGATATTTTTGATTAGATCTGAGAGCTTTCTGACCTTGCATAGACAGCAATGCAACTGTGACATTCAAGGCCCAGAAAGGTAAGGTAGTAAGGACATTGTTAAAATACTCCATGTGACATTAGTGGTTCAACCGTAATGTTATAAAGCTACGAGAATACTTTTTGTGCACCAAGAAAACAAAAATAACGACTTTATTCAACAATTTCTTTTTTTCCAGGTCATATTTTCATTTTCTATGCCCACAAAAAGTATTCTCATAGCTTTTAAAATTACGGTTGAAACACTGATGTCACATGGACTATTTTATGTCCTAACTACCTTTCCGGGCCTTGAACGTATCAGTTGAGTTGCTGTCTATGCAGGGTCAGAAAGCTCTCGGATATCATTAAAAGTAATAATTTGTGTTTTAAAGATGAATGTCGATGGGTTTGAAACATCAGGAAGAGTTATAAATAAAATAGTATAAAACAATTAAAAGGAATATTACTTTGGCTACTTACTGTATTACATGTAGTATTATTATTATTATTATTAAATAAAAAAATTACACTGATGTGGACAGTTATTGTGAATACAACAAATGAGTAAACATAACACTGAACATTGTACTAACATCTTTTTTCTTCTTATTTATACCATGCAAATAGAACATTTGTTGAAGGAAATGCTGTGAAAATACCATAAGGATAAATATTGTAACCATTCAGGTGGTATTAATGGTGCACTTATCTAAAATGACAGAGGCTACACTTATTTAATACCTTTTATTGATAAACATGTCATGGAGTCATTATAGATGCAAATAGTAATGTCCATCTACATTTTACATTTTACAGTTTTGTGGTCAGTAAGATTTTTTTTTAAATGTTTGGAAGAAGTCTCTAATGCTCACCAAGGCTGCATTTATTGATTTTAAAATCTTACTGGCCAAAACTTTTAAACAGTAGTATGTATGCAAGTTGTTTTATGAGCATTAATATAATGTTTCCATCCTGCAGAATTCCACTAAAGCTCCGCTGAAGCGCTCTAATGTGGAGCGTGTGACGAACATGCAGATCCTGGTTCTGTTTGGGATTCTCCTGGTCATGGCGCTGGTTAGCTCCATCGGCGCTGCCATATGGAACAAACAGCACACAGATGAGGCTTGCTGGTACCTTTCCCGTGAAGGTGAAACCCACTGAATCCTACCGTGCCCTTTCAGATAGAGATTTAGAATATTTATTTCCCTTTCACTTAAAGGGATAGTTCACCCAAAAATTAAAATAATGTCATTAATTACTCACCCTCATGTCTTTCTAAACCTATAAGACCTTTGTTCATATTCAGAACACAAATTAAGATATTTGTGATTAAATATGTCCCTGCATAGACAGCAAAGCAACTAACACATTCAAAGCCCAGAAAGGTAGTAAGGGCATCATTAAAATAGTCCTTGTGGCATCAGTGGTTCAACAGTAATTTTATGAAGCAGCGAGAATACTTCTTGTGACTTTAAACAATTTCTTCTTTTTCATGTTAGCCTTTGATGCGCATTCACGAGGGTACCAGTCTGTTGACACAGAAGAGAAGAAATTGTTTAATAAAGTAGTTATTTTTGTTTTCTTTGTGCACAAAACATATTCTCGTAGCTTCATAACATTTAAGGTTGAACCACTGATGTCACATGGACTATTTTAACATTGTCTTTACTACCTTTCTGGGCCTTGAACATGTCAGTTGCATTGCTGCCTATGCAGGGTCAGAAAGCTCTCAGATTTCATCAAACTTATCTTAATTTGTGTTCTGACGATTAACAAAGGTCTTACAGATTTAGAATGACAAAAGGGTGAGTAATTATAGACAGCATTTTCATTTTTGGGTGAGCTGTTTCTTCAATATCACGTACTAAGACAAAAATAAATGCTTTTGATAATATTGCACATGTTATACAGTAGCATTCATAAAATACGCATATGTGGTTGTGCATCCAGGCGACATCTCCTTGAACTTCTGGTACAATCTGCTAACCTTCATCATCCTCTATAACAACCTGATTCCCATCAGTCTCCTGGTCACGCTGGAAGTGGTCAAATTCACACAGGCTCTCTTCATCAACTGGGTAAAATAATAATAAATAATAATCACCAATTGCCTTGGTTTCACAGTGTTAGAATACAGCATTTTTCAAACTGAGCACAGAACTGTGATTCAGAAATCACTGTGAATAAGTGCTTTGTTCTTCATGCATGTTTACAGGATGTTGAGATGTATTACGCTGAAACAGACACTCCCGCTATGGCCCGAACGTCCAATCTGAATGAAGAACTCGGCCAAGTGAGGAGAATCTACTCCTTTTTAACTTTTATAAATGTTTATTTACCTCAACTCTATTATATCTCATTCACCGTCTTTTTTTTTTAGGTAAAATATTTGTTTTCAGATAAGACCGGCACTCTCACCTGCAACGTCATGCACTTTAAGAAGTGCACGATAGCTGGAATTACATACGGGTAATTGTAGTGTTTTTTTTCCTTTCGTACATCAATATACTCGCATTATCTCTGTGCTTTGCATCGTTCTAGCTCTATTAGTGTGCATTGATCTGTTACTTTTTGTTTATATTTGTGTGAGTGGCCACTGATCTATAATGCTGTCTCCAGGCATTTCCCAGACCTGGACTGCGATCGATCCATGGAGGACTTCAGGTCAGATGCCGCTGATTTGATCTCTGTCCTGTACCCTAGCGAATATTACCCAGGTCTAAGAGGATAATGGGAGGATTACGTTACGTTGTCCATTACATCTCATTTGTGTTTTGTTTTTTCTTTGCAGTCACCTTCCCTCTACAAGTCATAATTCTACTGAGTTTGATGATCCTGCTCTTATCCAGAACATTGAGAAGAATCATGTAAGAGCTTTAGAACTGTTATTTTTCTGTCATAGCGTGGATATTAAAAAAGTTCATAGTTAATAGTTAAAATCTGCTTCTTTACTTTTTTCTATAGCCCACATCCCCGCAGATTTGTGAGTTTTTGACCATGATGGCTGTTTGTCATACTGTTGTTCCTGAGCACGAAGGAGACCAAATTATCTACCAGGCTTCCTCACCAGGTAACACAAATTTCTTGTTGGTTTCTGAATATTTGAAACTGCTCCCTTAGTTTGATTTAGTAGTTAAACAGTTGATTGTCACACTTAAAACAGTTTTATATTAAAAAATTATATATGTGACCCTGGACCACAAAACCAGTCATAAGGTTAAATTTGACAAAACTGAGATTTATACAACATGAAAGCTCAATAAATAAGCTTTCTATTGATGTATGGTTTGTTAGGATCGGACAATATTTGACTGAGATACATCTATTTGAAATCAGAAATCTGAGGATGCAAAAAAATCAAAAAGACTGAGAAAATCACCTTTAAAGTTGTCCAAATTAGGTTCTTAACAATGCATATTACAAATCAAAAATTACATTTTGATATGTTTACAGTAGGAATTTTACAAAAAATCTTCATGGAACATGAACTTTACTTAATTTCTCAATGATTTTTGGCATAAAAGAAAAATCAAAAATTTTGACCCATGCAATGTATTTTTGGCTATTGCTACAAACAAACCCCAGCGACTTAAGACTGGTTTTGTGGTCCAGGGTCACATATATATTGAAAAACACATTGACACAAAAAAATTTAAAATGAATAATTTTCACTCAAAATTCAACATGAGCTTTCATCCCTTTACTTGTTTCAAGTTAAGCTGTGTAAATTTCTGCATTTGTGTAAAATGTAAATATAATACATTATTTATTTTGAATTTGTATAAAGAACAGTACTAATCTTTGTAATATACACTACCAGTCAAAAGTTTAATGTTTTTATTTTTTAAAGAAGCCTCTTTTGCTCACCAAGCCTGCATTTATTTAATCCAAAGGACAGAAAAAAACAGTACAATTCTGAAATATTTGACTATTTAAAATAACTTTAAAATGTAAATATATTTAAATAGTAAACTCATTTTTCAGCATCATTACTCCAGTCTTCAATGTCACATGATCCTTCAGATTTGCTGTTCAAGAAACATTTTATTATTATTATTAGCAATATTAAAAACAGTTGAGTATATTTTTGTCTGGATTCTTTGATGAATAGAAAGATCCAAAGATCAGCATTTATCTGAAATAAAAATGTTTTGTAAAGGGGGAACAGATTATATAAATTAATACTTTTATTTCTCAAGGATTCTTTAAAAGACGACGATAAAGACATTTATAATGTTACTAAAGATTTCTGTTTCAGATAAATACTGTTCTTCTGAACTTTCTATTCATCAAAGAAACCTTTAAAAAATCTAATCAGCTGTTTTTAGCATAATAAATGTTTTTGAGCAGCAAATCAGAATGAAAAATTCAACTTTGAAATCACAGGAATAAATTACATTTTTAAATATATTCAAATAAAAACTGTTATTTTAAATGGTGAACATATTTCAAAATTGTATTGTTTCACTGTACTTTGGGTCAAATAAATGCAGGCTTGGTGAGCAGAAGAGATGTAAGTAAACGTATGAATCTTACTGTTCAAAAACTTTTGACTGGTAGTGTATCTTTACAAATAGGAAAGTTGTTTTAAAATGTACAATAGTACTGTTTTTACTGTATTTATTTTAGACTTGGGGACTAACTTATGTTTCCATAATGTTATGTTTTCAGATGAAGGAGCGCTGGTTAAAGGTGCCAAAAGTCTGGGCTTTGTTTTTACTGCACGAACGCCAGATTCTGTCATCATAGAGGCGGTTAGTGTTAGTTTTTTTGTTTTTCCATTAATAATGAACCAAAACTCTTTGTATGGTACTTTGTATGGTTAATGTATACATTTCCTGTGTTTGTTTCTCAGAGAGGAAAAGAGCAATCATATGAGCTGCTTAATGTACTGGAATTTTCCAGGTAGGAACCAGCTGTGAGCTCTCACACCTTCACACATATTCAGTTACATCACATATCCCCTGTATGTTGTATTTCAACGTCTGCACCTTTTTTTTTTTGCAGCAATCGCAAACGGATGTCAGTGATTGTCAGAACACCTACGGGAAAACTTCGTCTTTATTGCAAGGGAGCGGTGCGTGTTACATAAACCACACAATTAGCATAGAGACAGTCTGACAGTTGGTGTCTGTAAGATTAAAAATACAAAACCGTAATGTTGTGAAATATTATTCCAATTTAAAAGAACTATATAAATAAAGGCATGGTTCAGCCAAAAATGAAAAATTCTGTCAGTAATTACTCACCCTCATCTCATTTCAAACCCGTAAGATCTTCGTAAATCTTAAAAAACAAAAATTAAGATGTGCATCTATTACAGGACAATGTGATTTTCGAGCGTCTGAATGAGACATCAGAGCATAAGGACCTGACCGTGGTCCATCTGGAGCAGTTTGCCACAGAAGGTACATTTCTCAAGCTTGTCATTGTTTGAAGGTTTAACATTTTATGTTCTCTTTGCATTAAAGTAGTATTGGTTTGTGTGTTTGCACATGCAGGGCTGCGGACGCTTTGTTTCGCGTATGTGGACCTCGAGGAGGGGGCGTATCAGGAATGGCTGAAGGAGTACAATCGTGTCAGCACTGTGCTGAAGGACAGAGCACAGAAACTGGAGGAATGCTACGAACTCATAGAGAAGGTTTGTAATGTATGCATATATGCATGCTACTACAGAAGGATGATTATATTCACATAGATGAACCACTTTTTTTTTTTTTTTTTTTTTTACATTGGACCACTATATACACTTTTGTTCAAAAGTTAGAACGATTTTTAATGTTTTTTAAAGAAGTCTTTTCTGCTCATCTAGGCTGCGTTTATTTGATTAAAAATACAGAAAAAAATTTAATATTCTGAAATATTATTGCAATTTAAAATGGTGGCTTTCAATTTTAATATACTTTAATAAAATGTAATTTATTCCTGTGATGCAAAACTGAATTTTCAGTATCATTACTTCAGTTTTCAGTGTCAAATAATCTGTCAGAAAGCATTACACTTACGTGCTGCTTACTATTACTTTTTTTTTAAACCTGTGATTTTTTTTTTTTTAGGAATAAAACGTTAAAAAGAACATCATTTATTTAAAGTACCATTTAAAGTTTGGGGTCAGTACTTTTTTTTTCTTTCTTTCTTTGTTCGAAAGAAATTAATATATTTATTCAGCTGATATGTGTTCAATTGATCAAAAGTGATAGTAAAGACTTATATTGTTAGAAATTATTTCTATTTTTAATAAATGCTGTTTATATTAACATTTTATTTATCAAAGAAGCACAACAAAGCAGCACATTTCCAAGACTGATAGTAAATCGGCATATTAGAATTTCTGAAGGATCATATGACACTGAAGACTGGAGTAATAATGCTGAAAATGTAGCTTTGCATCACAAAAATAAATTATATTTTAAAGTATATTAAAATAGAAAACAGTTAATTAATTATATTTAATATATTTGCAATAATATTTCATATGAATTTTGATCAATCAAATAAATGGTACTTTAATGAGTGTAAGAGACTTCTTCAAAAACATGTTTATATATATATATAAATAGATATACTGTACCTGAACAAAACCTAAGTATACCAAATAAAACTTATATAACTTAAAATATTTCTCAAAGGTTTGATGGCATATAGCTCATAAAGATGTTTCTCAGAAGCACCTATTTGTAGCAACTCCCTGTCTTGTAAGCAAGACTTTTTTCCTAGTTTACCGTTTAAAAGACTTTTAGTGCCTTTTTGTGTAGGAGGCAGCAAATTTATTCAATATACACGAGAGTGTGATGCTGAGACTAGCATCTTCTGTACATTACTGTGCTCCAGTTGCAGTGCTTTGACTGATCGACAGGTGGCACTGCAACATTACATTTTCACAGTTGTGAGGTCAGATTGTGCAGAAGGTGGTGTTCTGTTCTCTCATTAACCGCTACAAACTATAAACTCACTGCCTCCCCATCAGGCCGGATTACACAGTTCTGCAAAACTTCTAACCTACTGATCAGAGATCTGAGCCCCAGGACACAGACGCTGTTATATAGAGCAGTGAAAATCCAGTTTGTTGGGTTTTGTGTGCTTTTTCAGGGCTCTGGCCCAGATTAGTAGTCTGAGGAGGGGTTGGTATACCACAGTGAGGATAATTATCTGCACCAGTCTGCCAAGAGCCCCATAAAACCAGAGTCAACAACACTACTGTGTTACCTCTGCACACAGACATAAATACACCAAAAACTCCTCAAATATCCCACTACTCACACAGAGGGAGAGAGAAATTATTACAAATAATTGGATAAGACATGGTGAAAGATGCAGAGGAGAAGGCGTGAAAGATGTTCAGGTTACTTGTATTTGCTGAATTTTTGTCTGCTACTGTGTGCGGCTGTATTAAGTAGCACTTTCAGCTATGGTTTGAGGTTTTCAAACCGTGAATAATACTTCAGATCTATTACTTTGTCAAGAAATCAGACTGTGGAGAATAAATTAAGTTTAAAAATTGAAGGAGGGACTCGAATCATATCTAGAGACCAGAATATAATACAGACTTAAAGCGATAGTTCACCCAAAATTGAAAATTACCTCATGATTTATTCACCCTCAGGCCATCCTATGTGTTTATTAACTTGTCTTTCAGAGTTATATTAAAAGTGTCCTGGCTCTTCCAAGATTTATAATGGTAGTGAATGGGTGTTGAGGTTGTAAAGTCCAATAAAATGCATCCATCCATCATAAAAAGTGCTCCACAGGGTTATTACAGGCCTTCAGAAGCAAATTGATGCATTTTTGTAAGAAAAATGTCCATATTTAAAGCTTTATAAACAAAGGAGTGGTGTTCCAGCGGATGATGTAGGATGTAGGCGTAGCATAAGCTCCAGTGAGAACATGCTAGTCTCGTGAGAACCAAGTTTTGTGTACACCAAAGGAAAACCAGTCTTCTCTTGGCTTATACCGGAATCCTCCAACATTTTTCTTTATAAATTCTTGTTTTTTACTTTTAAATTGTGACTGGTGTTTTGTTTTGCTCTCTCCCCTGCATTTCCGCTTTTGTCATTTCTCACGGGTGCTTACGCTAAAGCCTACATTTTACTTCATTCGCTAAAACGCTAAAACTCTTGTGAAAGCGAATATGACAGTTAAATCTAAAGATTATGGTTTATAAAGTTTTAAATATGGTTATTTTTCTAACACAAAAGCATTGATTCACTTCAGAAGTTCTTTATTAACCTCCCAAGGCTGTGTGGAGTACTTTTTATGATGAATGGATGCACTTTATTGGACATCAAATCCTCAACACCCATTCACTGCCGTTATAAAGCTTTGAAGAGCCAGGACATTTTTTAATATAACTCCGTTTGTATTCGTCTGAAAGAAGAAAGTCATATACACTTAGAATGGCTTGAGGGTGAGTAAATCATGAGGTCATTTTCATTTTTGGGTGATCTGTCCCTTTAAATGTCAATAAAGTAACTCCCTAGGCCTAGTAAACTACATGTAATACCTTGGCATCATAATCCAGTTAATTTTCTAAAGTTAGCGAAGAGGAAGCAGAATTATAAAGTGATCATTTAAGTTTATTGGAGAATTTCTGTATTTTTGTTATTTTAGATATGTAATACAAACCATTTTACAATATAAGTTATGCATCACCATGTTATCGTACAAACAATATGGTATATTTTCCAGAAACAAGGCAATATTGATAATTTGACTACATTTTATACATTTGGTGAAACTAATACTGTGCAATTGAACTTAATGTGGTGTTTCAATTTCACAAATTCAGTTTTGGCTTTTTAATTATTTGTCAAATGCAGAACTTGCTGTTGTTGGGTGCCACTGCAATAGAAGACCGACTGCAAGCGGGAGTCCCAGAAACCATAGCAACACTCATGAAAGCTGACATCAAGATCTGGGTTCTGACCGGAGACAAGCAAGAGACGGCCATCAATATTGGTGTGTGTCATACATGGATATATACTTATTCCACAAAGTCACGCCATTGATTGAGTTTGTATTAGCATATCACCAATAGAACACCACTTATAGTCCAACATACAACTCATGTAAATGTTTTACATTAGACAGCACCCAGGCTTATGTACACGGTTAATATTCAACATTCCTGTGCAAATATAATGCATCAGTGGGACGAAGTGCTAAAAAACCTGTTGATCTGTTTTGCTGGTTTTAGAGGGCTTTTGTGCATTTGTCAGCTGGACAGCAAGACCAGATCAGCTAATTAAATCAGACAAACAAATGGTTTAAGGGATTTGTTTTAAAAACATGGATTAAATAAAAACACACCTGTTCAGAAACAGTTGTGTAAAACTGGTAAAAAAAAAAGAGCTAGCAATGCAGTACACTGCCATTCAAAAGATTGGGATCGGTAAGATTTTTAATGTTTTTAAAGAAGCCTCTTATGCTCATCAAGGCTGCATTTACTTGATCAAAAATACAGAAAAAAACTGTAATATTGTAAAATATTATTGCAGTTTAAAATAATGGTTTTCTATTTTAATATGTTTTAAAATATAATTTATTTCTGTGATGCAAAGCTGAATTTTCAGCATCATTACTCTAGTCTTAAATGTCACATGATCCTTCAGAAATCATTCTAATATGCTGATTTATTATTACTGTTATCAGTGAGTACGTTTACATGGACAACAATATTCCGATTTTAACGCGATTAAGTCAATACTCTGATTAAGAAGCAACCATGTAAACTGATATTTTTGATTAATTTAATCCGACTAAAGTCATAATCTGAGTAAACACAAATCGAATTAAGACAGGTGGAGTATTCCTATTTTAGTCGCATTATGGAAGACATGTACACACCTTAATCAGACTATTCCCCTTGTGTAGGACTTTTTGCCACATTTTGTGACAGGATACACACTAATGCTGCGTTCCAGGCAGGTTTTTGAGCTCGTAAATCACGTGTTCAAACCACGACTCAGGACTTTGTAGCGTTCCAGGCAAGCCACGCCAAGCATTTATTATTTTTATAGTATTAATAATTTGATTGCAACGTTATATTGTCCTAAACTCTATTTTTCCACCGTGTGCCACTAAAAACCGCACCCCTAGAGGCTTTATTGTTGTTTCTCGGGCTATGTCACGTCAGAACTCGGAACTGGGAGTACGTCGTCGATCTAGTACGAGTTCACGGGTGGGAATTCACGGGTTTGAGTGCCGTTCCAGTGCACTTTCACGGGTAGAAGTTTGGAAAAACACGGGTAACGGGTTGTCTGGAACTCGGCATAATGCTCTCAGTTGGTCGCGCTTTGGTTTCATTTTTATTTATTTATTTTTTGCTACAACATGGGCTTAATCAATGCTCATTGCTGATAAATAGCCTAGTTTGTTATCATAATTTTTAGTTTTATGGAAACGTTTTTAACATTCAACCCCCTTTTTCATTAGTATTATTTGTAAGTATTTATTTTAATTTTGTGAACGGGATTTCCGCTATTGGAATGTCTTAGGATGCTTTTTACTTTTACTTTCAAATTCATGATCTTGGTTTTGCTTGCATATATAAGGCTACACCTATCAATTTTAAGATTAAAACAAATTCTTAAAAGATGGATTTGTTATTTTTAATTAAACAGAATAACAAAAATAAATTAAAACTAGCTTATATAGCATTTATTAACAAAAACTAATAAGACGAGGCATGGACTCCATCACATGCTGTTATATGCCGACTAAACAATTTATTACAGGGCGCGCAAACACTGAGCAATCAAAATAATTAATAAAAAAATTAATAAAAGAAAGCCTCCAAAGCGTAATGTGAGGTAAACGGCAAAGATAACAGGGTTTTCAAAATGAAAACAAACAAAAAAAGTAAAACTAAACTGGCTTTCGGTGACTGTGCTTGCGTGTGTTTTTTTTTTCTCCTAAAAACTGACTGGCTCTGAAACGCTCGCTGTATGGAGCAGACGCTTTGGAGCAGCACAGCATGCACTCGCACAAATGCGACCACGGCAAATTTTAACTCACACATTCTAAAAAATGTTGCCTATGTCCAGAGCCACTTCAAGCTTTTGTAAAATTAAAACCCAAACATCCAAAAGTCTATAACGAAGATGAACTGATAGCGTCGCATGTGGACGTAATGATGTGTGTCATTAATCGATCTATGTACTATAACATGTAAAACGGGATCATGAAAGGAATATTCTAAAAGCAACTCATGTAAACAGCTTAATCATATTATTGTCTTATTCAGAATAAGGTCATTAATTAGATTACTGGTGTCCATGTAAACGTAGTCAGTGTTTGAAACAGTTGTGCTGCCTAATATATTTTTGGAACCTGTGATTCTTTTTTCAGGATTCTTTGATGAATAAAGAATTTAAAAGAACAGCATTTATTCAAAATACAAATCTTTGCTATCACTTTGTATCAGTTTAACACATAATTTGGTGAATACATTTTGTTTTTTTGAAAAAATCTTTCAAAAAAACCCAAAAAGAATAAAAAAATTACTGACCACAAATGTTTAAATGGTATTGTTACAAATTATTTGTATATTAAATGCTGTTCTTTTTAACTTTTTATCTATTAAAGAATCCTGGAAAAAAGTACCACAGGTTCCAACAAAATATTAAGCAGCACAACTGTTCTCAACACTGATAATAAATCAGCATATTAGAATGATTTCTGAAGGATCATTTGACACCCAAGACTGGAGTAATTCAGCTTTGCATCACAGGAATAAATGACATTTTCAAAATATATTCACATAGAAAACCGTTATTTTACAATTAAATAATATTTCACAATATTACTGTTTTCCTGGATTTGTGGTAAAATAAATGCAGCCTTGATGAGCTGCAAAAAAAAAAAAAAAAAAAAAACATTTTTGAAAAAACTTTTGAACGGCAGTGTATCTTCTACAATTTGTTATTTGATTGCTAAGAGAGTTTATTTAATTTCTATTTATTATTTTTGTAGTATATTAATAATAATTTAATAATTGAAAGCATCTTATGCATACCAAGGCTGATTTTATTTGATCAGAACTACAGTGATATTGTGGGAAAAAAGTCATTTTTTACATTTAAATATGTAAAAACTGTTATAATATATTATCATATAATTTCTTCTAGTAATGCAAAGCTGAATTTTCAGCATCATTACTCCAGTCTTCAGTGTCACATGATCCTTTAGAAATTATTGATGATCTTTAAAAACTGCTATTGCTGTGAAATTGTTAATAATGGTTCTTCTTATTATGTTTTATTTATTGTGGAAAGTGATTAATTTTTCTTTTTTCAAATTGGAGTAATAGCTGTTCTGATAGCAAAATTCACCTTTGCCATCAGATGAATAAATTAAAATTTAAAATATATTAAAACAATTTTTTTAAATTGTAATGTTTTGTAACAATATTCGTTTTCACTGTAGTTTTGATCAAACAAATGCAGTATTGGTTAGCATACATTTATAAAAAAAAGTTGTGTATTATATGTTTTAATTTCATATTAAATTACAGGCGGCAGCTTTAAAGTTGGCTGACAAAGTACAACACAACACAATACAATACTATATCAAACAGACACTAATTGAAAACACACAAGGAGACTCCCAGATTAATGAAATCGCAGAAGGACAGACAGATAGGCAGTCAGGCGGGCGCTGCAGACAGACAGCTCAGAGTAAATTGGGTGAGACTGGAGATAAACCATTGGACAGCAGACAGGCATTAGTGGGTAATGACAGATATACAAAGAGGTTAAGTTGTTGTTGGGGCGTGGATGTGTGGCTTTGTGTAACGCCTCTACTGTAACTCTCCACTGCATCTCAGGTTACTCCTGTAGGCTGGTGTCACATGGCATGTCCCTCATCATCGTCAATGAAGATTCCCTGGATGTGAGTACATATTGTGTTTTTATATATGTGTGTGTGTTAGTAAGTGTTCTCAGGCTGTCTCTGGAGGACGCAGGGTGTGGACAGGTGAGGGAAGTGTGTGTCTTTGTTCTCGTACAGGTGAAGGTAATTAAGGTGTCTGGTGTCATCATTGAGATCATGATGAAAGTGTAATAGATCGTATGAACACACATGAGCCCAACACACACTCATATACAGTATAAAGCACATGAGAAAAAGCTGATTTTTCAATTGGAGGAATGTCTTTGTTTCATCATTTCAGTTTTAAAAGGTGAATTATAATAGCTATCAGTTGTATTGTGTCTCATTGATAATGCCTTCCTTATTTTTCAACTACTCTCTACTTTGTCAACCGCTCTATTTTTCTCTCACACACAAGGTTAATTACTTCCAGGCAAAGATAGTCATACTAGGGAGCTTGTAAAGTCTCAGATCTCTGAGAACAGTCAGGCCAGACAGCAGTGCATCACACACATAAGCGTGCATAAACACACACACACACACACACACACACACACACACACACACACACACACAGTCTGAACTGAACACTGGAAACAAAAGCTCCCGGGAAGCAGCAGGATTCATGACTGTTCTGCATGGAAATTTTTTCCGGACGTTTCCTTGTTTAGAATGAAACATTGATAATGGTTTGTAAAAACACTGTTGGCAGATTTTTGGACCGTTTTGTTTCCAGTTGTTCTGTTTGCGAAATGAAAACAGTATGTTCAGATGAGTCGGATAGTTGTTGTTGTTGGATAGAGGCTTTTAGAGGCCATGCTATATTGTAAAGATGATTATGGCTAAAGGGTATTGTTGTCCCTTCGGTAGCATCGAATTGCTTATATCAAACCCAGAGAACAATTTTTAGATGAGAAGCATGAGTTCGCATGAGTGCCGAATGTTGCATGTGATTAGGAAAGGCTGTATCGATTTAAGATGCTATAACTTTGCGATGCTTAGCATTATATATATATATACATAAATATGCAAATATTTATTACATATATATACATACATACATGTGTGTTTGTGTATTTATATATACACATATATATACACACCTCACCTCATACATATGTAAACACTAGGGATGCACCGAATATTCGGCCACTGAAATTTTTCGGCCGAAAATGGCCCAAAAGTGCAGAAAGACTTTTATCACCGAAACAACACGGCCGAAACAGCATGTTGACGCAAACAGAAACCGCGGCCTCCACGTGCTTGTCTGAAGCAACACGTCTGCGGTGTGGACGTATTTCAGTATATCTGAGAGAAAGACCCTCGGATAGCGATTTGCAAAACATGTAATGCCGAAATTTCAAGAGGGGGTGTGTCTGCAGTCGTGCGGGCAGCCAGTGATGAGAACAGAGATCGGCGCATTGCACGCAGACAGATGTAGCTTTCAGTGAGTTAAAAACAATGGCTTTATGTTAGTGTTATATCGCAATATTTTAAAGATTTGTCCTTTCTATATACTGTATTTTTTATAAATATTTATGTTTTAAACCATGGAGGTGAGCCAATGGATATCACACAAGCAACGTGAAAACTGCGCAATATGTTAAAGTGAAAGTAAAAGCTGACAGTGCTTTCAGCATCTGACGTGCATTCTCTCAGAGACAATGAGAGACGATTATACTTCATATGCTGATATTAATTTAGCCCCCTAATATTTTTCTTGTGCCCTGAACATGGTGAAAAAAAGAAAGAAAGAAACATTTATATTACACAAAATATTTTGTGTAAGGTTTGTTTTTGAAAGTCGGTTCTTGAAATAAAGCTCTTAATTTTCATTGGTGACTGCAGTGTTATTAGGGGTTAAGAATGTCATAATTATGATTTCAGGTGTTCTTAAATGTGGGGACTGAAAGACAAGAATTGCGATGAAACTTCAGAAGGCTATCCATTGAATAAATAAGAGCGCTGCACGTTTCAAAGTCATTTGCTGCGCTGCTTTGTGTACCATTCTGACAGCGCCTCCTGCTGGAAGAGAAACTCGTAGAGTTGTAAATGTGAACTGATGGATCCACAAGATAATTAGTGCTGTCAAATCGATTAATCACGATTAATCGCTTGCCAAATAAAAATTTGTGTTTACTAGTGATGCACCGAAATGAAAATTCTTGGCCGAAACCGAAAACCGAAAAAGAGGAAACCAAGGCCGAAAACCGAAACACCGAAAGAATTATGGCAATTATTAGTACCATTGCATTTATAACTATGATTGTGTACTAATCAATTATATTAATTGAAAAATCAATTATCAATTATATTAATTGAAAAAATTATTATCAATCAAGTATTATATTACTTAAATAACATACATATATTGTACAGTCTTTGTTTAAATTGTTTACATTTTTATAACACATTATCTTTAGTGCTGGGCAACGATTAATCGCGATTAATCGCATCCAAAATAAAAGTTTTTATTTATATAATGTATGTGTGTGTACTGGTGTATATTTATTATGTGTATATATAAAGACACACACACATACAGTATATCTTTTGAAAATATTTACATTTTAATACATGTGTATATTTATATTCATATATTTAATATATAAACATAACATATTTTTATTAAATATATACATGAATGAGTGTGTATTTATATATACATAATAAATATGCACAGTATACACACATATATTATGTACACAAAAACTTTTACTTTGGAATCGATTAATTGTGATTAATTGTGATTAATTGTTGCCCAGCACTACTTATTACATTTATTTCTTATTTATGTGTGCACATTTATATATACATGTAAATATACAGAACTTTTTTTTTTGATCCGATTAATCGCGATTTGACAGCACTAATTAGATTATGTTAAAAAATGCACTTTTGTCAGTAATTTTTTTGCATCGTATGCCATTATTTTTCAGCAGCAGTAAGTTTATTACATTATAGCCATGTAATTTTCATCTCACTTTTGTTAAGAAAATTCATTAATTAATATATAATAAAAATATATAATTAATATATAATAATAATAATTATTATTATTATTTTAAAGATGTTTCTTATGTTCAACAAGACTGCATTTATTAGATCAAAAATGCAGAAAAATTATGTAATATTGTAAAATATTATTACAATGTAAAATAACTGTTTTCTAGTTTTTAATATGCATTAAAATATAATTTATTCCTGTGGTGCAAAGATAAATTTTCAGCATGATTACTCCAGTCTTCAGTGTCACAAGGTTCTTTCAGAAATTGTTTTAATATGCTGATTTATTATCAATGTTGGAAACGGTTGTGTTGTTGAATGAATTTTTTTTTTTGGGAAACTGATACTTAACTGATACTTTTCAGGATTCTTTTATGAATAAAAAGCTTTTAAAGAACAGTAATTATTTAAAATAGAAGTCTTTTCTAACAGTATAAACTACAGTTTAAAAATCTGGGGTTAGTAAAAAAAATTTTTTAAAGAAATTAATATTGTAATACAGTAAGGATGTTAAATTGATAAAAAGTGATAGTAAAGATTTCTATTTTGAATAAATGCTGTTCTTTTTAACTTTTTATTCTTCAAAGAATCCTGAAAAAAATATCACAGGTTGCAAAAAAAATTTAAGCAGCACAATGGTTTCAAACATTGATAATAAATCAGCACATAAAAATGATTTCTGAAGGATCATATGACACTAAAGACTGCAGTATTGATGCTGAAAATACATCTTTGCATCACAGGAATGAATTATATTTTAAAGTACATTAAAATAGAAAACCAGTATTTTAAATTGCAATAATATTTCACAATATTGCAGTTTTTTTAACCAAATAAATGCGGTCTTTATGAGCCTAAGAGGCTTGTTTGAAAACATTAAAAAATAGCAGTGTATATAATTATTATAATTAGTTTTTCTTGCTTAGTGTAAACAGCCCTGAATGGTTTAAATTTGAAGCCTACAACCTTGCAACAAGTTTTTGCGGTTACAGTGGATGGCGATGAATAAATTATAATGTTGTTTTTGTTCTGCCTCTAATTTGCAGAAATCAATATTGTGCTTTTGAAAATTGTCCAACCACATTATGGGATTATTGAATGAGTGTTTAATGGCCTTTTATTTGTACGTTTTATGCAGCTAGTAAAAAAAACATAGTAAAAGATAGATGTTTTGAGCTTTCGTCTCGGTTAAAATCTCCAAAAGAATTCTTCCTTATCTTACAAAGCTCTTAAAATAACCCACAATAACTTAGACGCTGCTGGGGTGAGCCTAATGTCACAGCTGTGTGTTTGTGTGGATAATATGGAGTGTGTGTGTGTGTGTGTGTGTGTGTGTGTGTGTGTGTGTGTGTGAGAGACAGCTGCCGTTTCATGTAACGCACAGTTGGGCCAACACATCACACTCCTTCATGTTGTCCTCCTTTCTATCTGTCTGTCTTCTGTATAATGCGCAAATAAGTTTGTCATTGTTGATGGTGCGATTGGCCGATTTTCTCTGTCTCTCCTGTCACACAACTCCTCCTCTGTCTGTCAGCGGCTCCCAAATTTACAGGAACAGTGCGTGCATTCGAGTGTGTAAGTGTGTGTGTGTCGGGTGAGGAGTAACGCGATCTCCTTTTGGCGCTCAATCTCGTCAAAACAAATTCTGCCAGCAAAGCCTCCTGGGTAAACATGATGGCTTTTGACTCAGACTCTGTGACAAGTTCCATCTGTCACTCCACTGTGACACACACACACACACACACACACACACACACACACACATACAATGTCTGTCTGATCTTTCTGATAGGCTGCGTTCCACGTTTGCTGTCACACTGCCTGCATTACATGACTTAAACAAACACACTCTTGGTAGTCATCATTAATCATAAACACAGTTTGTGCTTCTCTTTTCTGTTCTTTCTGACATGTGATCGAAATCTCTGTCACGCACACTATTTGGGGGCCAGGTATCACACAGGTATCCACATGTTTGTTTGTTTGTTTTATAAGTATGGGGATGTTTCCGGCATTTAAAGGGGTAGTTCATACTAAAATGAAAATTCTGTTAGTACTTTTTTGTCTGGGAAGTGCAAAAGGTGCCCATTTTGAAGGTTCATGTGGCTATTGCACATATACATACAATTACAGTTGATGGTGACTCCAAAAACAATTTAAAAGTGGTATAAATGTGGTCGATATGACTCGGTATTGCATTACAAGTAATTAGATTACTTTTTGAAGTAACTAGTAAAGTATCGTATTACTTTTTAATTTACAAGTAAATATCTGAGTTACTTTTTCAAATCAGTAATGCCAGTTATTTTTTCCCATTTATTGACTGAAAGCTCTCCTGTGCCCATGTTGAGAGAATTCGGAAGTAAGACATTACTTTAGTTCTAGAATAATTCTAGATTCAATATTCCTTAAAGGAGTAGTTCACTTTCAGAACAAAAATTTACAGATAATGTAGTGACCCCCTTGTCATCCAAGATGTTCATGTCTTTCTTTCTTCAGTCGTAAGGAAATTAAGTTTTTTTAAGGAAAACATTTCAGGATTTCTCCCCATATAATGCACTTCTATGGTGCCCCCGAGTTTGAACTTCTAAAATGAAGCTTCAAATGGCTCTAAACGATCACAGCCGAGGAAAGAAGGTCTTATCTAGCAAAACGAATGGTTATTTTCTAAAAAAAAAAAAAAAAAAAAAAAAAAAAATTACAATTTATATACTTTTTAACCTCAAATGCTCATCTTGTCTAGCTCTGTGTGTACTCTGTGTAGAGATTAAAAAGTATATAAATTGTAAATGTTTAGAAAATAGCGATCGTTTTGCTAGATAAGACCTTTCTTCCTCGGCTGGGATCATTTAGAGCCCTTTGAAGCTGCATTTAAACTGCATTTTGGAAGTTCAAACTCGGGGGCACCATAGAAGTCCATTATATGGAGAGAAATCCTGAAATGTTTTCCTCAAAAAACATCATTTCTTTACGACTGAAGAAAGAAAGACCTGAACATCTTGGATGACAAGGGATGACAAGGGGGTGACTACATTATCTGTAAATTTTTGTTCTGAAAGTGAACCACTCCTTTAAAATGAATCAAAAGAGTGAAATGCAACTCAGAATATGACGGAAACCTGCAATAATTAAATGTTAAATAAACAACTAATCCACAGCAATTCAGCCATACTAATGAGCAAAAATGACTCGAGATAAATTAACATGAAAATCAACAGATGCAGTATTCCTCAAAATGAATAAAAACAGTGAAATGCAACTCAGAATATGACGAAAACCTGCAGTAATGAATATGTTAAACAAACAAATCCACAGCAATTCAACCATACTAATAAGCAAAAATGACTCAAGATGAATTAACTTTTTTTTTATTGCTGAAGAGTGTGCAATTCAACCATACTAATAAGCAAAAATGACTCAAGATGAATTAACTTTTTTTTTATTGCTGAAGAGTGTTGACATTTCTTTTACTGCGGTCTACTGTACAGATGTGAATTTATTTTTCTTCCAGCCTAAGGCTTTTGGTATCAAAGGGCT
>NC_133384.1:21413412-21440128 GCF_049309525.1 Garra rufa | reverse complement strand
AATCGATTAATCAACTTTTTCTATAATATATATGTAATAATAATAATATATGTAATATATTAGTAACAATATATTTAAATTAAATTAAATATATAAAAATAAATGGTAATATGTAATAATAATATATGTAATATATTAGTAACAATATATTTAAATAATATATATATTTTATTATTTTATTTCAATATAATATATTAAAATAACATATATATATATATATATATATATATATATATATATATATAATATTGCATTTTATTTATATTTTTGTAAATATACTATTATTACTTAATATATTATTTATATTATATATGCATCTAAAAAATGCATTAGATAACACAAATCATTATATTTTAGTACGAGAGTATTACATTTGTTTCACCTTTAAGTACAGAAGATCAATTTAAACATCTTCTACAGGAACATAAAGTAACTTTTAATGCTAATCCAACAGACTAAGGAAAACTTCACGGTGTGCAATCAAGTGATCCCACTTATAAGCATCCTCCGCAGCTGATATCCCCGACGGAGTCTTCTAGACTCCGAAAACCATTAGACGGCATCCCCTCGCGACAGCTGCACATACACCCCCAGACCAACCCTCCCGAATTCTCAGACGAGCAGACGCACTAAAATACACACACTGATATACAGCTCTGGAAAAACATGCAGAGAGTGTGCTCCCAGCTTGGCCTACATGGAGAGATGGAGAGATTAAAAAAATGAACGGCTGGACAGAGAGGGGAAAGAAAAGCCAACGCTGCAGGGTAAAGAGAGGGATGTCCCATCTTTCTCTCTCCCTCTCTGAGAGCAGCTGTGGTGATACTTGAGCACATTCCTGATTTCTGACACAAATCGAATTAATGGGCCGGAGGGCTTCAGTGAGCTCTATCCCACCCCCGACCGCTCCACACTCCCACAGCACACGCACACACTAGCTTTGTCCAAAAATCCAGCGAGTCACCCCCATATGTAGAGTTTTAGGGCACCGTAGGCACACTTTTAATTATGCTGCCACCTGAGATGTATGCATTACAATTCCTGAAAGAACTGACATATCACTTGGGAAAATATGCAAAATGGTGGACAAAGCAAGAAAAAAATATATAATTATAGAAATAACAATAAAATGTGTTATAATAATAAAATAATACTTAATGTGTAAAATGTAATAATTGTTTAAAAACAAAAATGATTAATTTATAATATACAAACATGCTTTTTAATATATAAAATATTCATAATAAATGTAATTTATCCAAGTTGTATTGGTCTTTTCTTATTATGTTATGTTTTTTATACATATCATTTTTGTCCTTTTTTAAAGAGATGCTCATTATAAATATAATACAATACTAAAATGTGTTGATTGAATTTTTTGTAAACATTTTTAAAACGTATATAAATAAGTATATAATATATATAAAGCATTAAAAAATAAAATGTTAATTATAAATATAGTTAATAAAAAAATATTTTTTATTTTTTATGTTTCATATGTAATTAAAAAAAAAAAAAAAAAAAAAAAAAAAAATATATATATATATATATATATATATATATATATAAAATATTAAAAATTACATATGAAAATGTATTTTTTTTAAATATATTGAAGAGGAGAAATGTTTGTTATAAATAAACAAATAATTAAAAAGTGTTAATACAAATTAATAAAGTAAAAAATATATACATTTTATTTATACAAAGAAAAAAGATATAAATTGTATTTATAAAATATGATTAAATATTATTTATAAATGTAATTATTTATGTCTTTAATAAAAATATATTTTATATATTTTTGTTTAATATGTAATTATTAAACATTTTAAATATATATTATACATATATTTTTTAATTAATACAAAGATTTTTTTTTTTAATACATTTTATTTATTAAAAACTAATTCCAAATAAAGTTAACACAAAATGTATTTTATATTTTATGCTTTATATGTAATGTTTTGCCCTTTGGAAGAGAAATGCTGATAATAATATAATATATTTGATAGTACAATGTGGTGATTTATTGTAAATAAATAAATGAATAAATATATTTACTAAATATAACTTCATAATGTTATAAACAATTTAATACAAATTGTTTTAAAAAACAATTATATATTGTTTTATATATATATGTATCTTTTTCAGGGGTTACAGAGGAGAAATATTGGTTATAAATATATAGTAATGCAATAATGCAAGGTGTTAATACAAATTTAATAATAAATTAAAACAAAAGATATATAAATAATAAGAACTATAAATATAGATAATACAAAATCTATTTTATATTTTTAGTTTAATATGTAATTTTTTATTTTAAATTTTAACTATTTAATTGTTTCAAACAAAAAATGGGTGAAGGGGTTATAGAGGAGAAATGTTGGTTAGCCCTCACAGGAGATTGTGCACACTTTTACTTCCTTAAAAAAACTCATTGTGCATGATTTATAAGCCTGTTTCCTCATGGGGACCTGAGAAATGTCCCCACAAGGTCAAAATCTACTGGTATTACTATCCTTGTGGGGACATTTGGTCCCCATAACGTGATGAATACCAGGTACACACACACACACACACACACACACACACACACACACACACACACACTAGTTTCAAATTAGTACTCAGCATGTTCCATTTCAGTTAGGATGCAGCCTATATAGGCAACAGACAGCGAAGCAACTCACTAGGTTATGGAACAGAGCCACTGTGTGCATATATCCCTGTGGGGACAGGGTAAAAAACTTTCTGGAGTATTCCTCATTCAAACACACACACAGATGTCTGCAGCATTGCACAAACCAGCCCACCCGCTTGAGTCAACACTTCCAGGGTAGGCCGTAAAAGCCTGGGGCTCGGGTGACTGCACGGCAGGTGCAGGGAGACTGCGAAATGGGACGGCGGGCCATAAATCTGACACAGAACACCCAGAAAGCAGGTCGTTCAGGCGCCGGACGGCAGTCAGATACAGGAGGACAGTGAGAAAGCACAAACATGAGCAGGTGTGTGTGTGTATTTGCACTCACCTGGCCCAACATATCCGGTGCGATAGGAATGGTTGGCCAGATTGCAGAATATACAGCAAAAAACAACATCCAGAGCACCATGCTGCCCCATACAGCCAGATGAGAAAACTAGAACAAGAGAGAAACATGGTCATGGTCAGTTTCACACTGAATATAGACTTCTTCAAGTGTAATGGACACCGTGTGAATTCCAAGGCCGCTCTACTTCATCACAAGATCTGGTGTGAGGACAGCTGAACGGACGAGGAGTGTCGACGTCTCCTCAACACGCAAGACAGCGGGACAGAGAAATGTCCTGACATCGCAGCATGTTCCCCATCTATCTAAAGCACTTCCCAGAATATATATATATGAAGGGGTGAAGGGGTATATATGACCTTCCTATAGAAGTTTTCCAGTACAAATATTTAGAAATTCTCAAATCAAAGCAAAATGACTTAAAGGGATAGTTCACACAAAAATGAAAATTCTGTCATTAATTACTCACCCTCATGTCGTTCCAAACCTGTAAGACCTTCGTTCATCAAGGAACACAAATTAAGATATTTTGATGAAATCCGAGAGTTTTCTGACCCTGCATAGACAACAACGCAGCTGACATGTTCAAGGCCCAGAAAGGTGGTAAGGACATTGTTAAAATAGTCCATGTTACATTAGTGGGTCAACCGTAATGTTATAAAGCTACGAGAATACTTTTTGCGCACATAGAAAACAAAAATAATGACTTTAATCAACAATTTCTTGCTTTTCTGTCTATGCAGGGCCCGAAAGCCGAAAACGAATTTCATCTAAAATATCTTAATTTGTGTTCCAAAGATGAACGAAGGACGAGTTTGGAAGGACACAAGAGTGAGTAATAATGACAGAAATTTAATTTTTAGGTTAACTATACCTTTTCAAAAACCCTTTGTTCTCAAAAAATATTACAAATTAAGCTATTGTATTCTTATTTTTTTCCATTTTAAGTATAAAAATACTTAGTTTTGATACATTTTTCAGAAAACAAGACTTAATATCTTCAGTAATTTTGCTTCTCAAGCAAAAATATCTTTATTTAAGAAGGTTTAGTTATTTGTAAAAGAATACAAGACAAAAATACTAAAAAAGAAAATCATCTTTGGAGTTAAAATTGATTATATATATATATATATATAACACACACACTACCAGTCAAAAGTTTTTGAACAGTAAGATTTTTTTAATGTTTTTTAAAGAAGTCTCTTCTGCTCACCAAGCCTGCATTTATTTGGTCCGAAGTACAGAAAAAAAAACTGCATTTTGAAGTATTTTTACTATTTAAAATAACTGTTTTCTATTTGAATATATTTTAAAATGTAATTTATTCCTGTGATTTCAAATCAGAATTTTAGCCTCATTACTCCAGTCACATGATCCTTCAGAAATCATTCTAATATTCTGATTTGCTGCTCCAAAAAAATTATTATTATTATTATGTTGAAAACAGCTGAGTAAAATTTTTTCAGGTTTCTTTGATGAATAGAATGCATATTACTATGATTTCTGAAGCATCATGTGACACTAAAGACTTGAGTAATGATGCTGAAAATGTAGTTTTGATCACAGGAATAAATAACATTTTAAAATATATTCAAATAGAAAGCAGTTATTTTAAATAGTAAAAATATTTCATATTTTTGAGTGTTTTTGGCTGTTTTTTGGATCAAATAAATGCAGGCTTGGTGAGCAGAAGAGACTTTTTAAAAAACATTAAAAATCTTACTGTTCAAAAACTTTTGATTGGTAGTGCACACACACATATATAATCACTTAAAATATTAAGTCTTGTTTCATATATATATATATATATATATATATATATATATATATATATATGATTTTGCTTTATAATTCTATACTGTGAGATCCTTTTATTCCAGATATACGTTCAATGCTTTGGCCTTAGATGGCAGACGATGTGGAGTCTGTGTATATGTGTGTGTTTGTGTTGGAGGATGGGAACTGACGTACCCTTGTCCATGCTGTGGTCTCCATACCGGCTTTCAGACATACAGTTACCACTACATACTGCACCGGGGGAAAAAAAAGAGAGAGAGAGAGAGAGAGAGAGAGAGAGAGAGAGAGAGAGAGAGAGAGAGAGAGTCAGTCATAAATAACAGTAATAATATGCACTCATCATCCTGGTAAACCGCTCTGTACACCTTCAACATAAAAAAACTGATGAGAGCTTTCACACAGGCATCGACTTACTATCGCCTCTAGCGGCGCACACTGCTTTAAAACACAAGTACACATTTAGCCCTTAATGTAATCGCTCGTACGCGCACACACGCAGACAGAAGCCTGCGAGGAACAGAAAAGAAATACCAGCACACAAAGACTTTGCTCCCCATGGGACTCATTCATTACTGTTTTAATGGATAGAGTCTAGTATCGCCTCCAAAAACCCCAACGTACTGTATTTAATAGTCTGGGTTGCGCACATACATACACAAAGCCTCATTTTTATAATGGATGGGCAAAAACACAACACGACGACGCTGAGAGCTATATGTGAAATACAGTTCACTGGCTAGTGAAGGGGAGGGAACAGTTGTGATTTAGAGGCTGAAAAGTGGATAAAAATATGTCTTTTGAAGGTTGCAGACTGTATTGAACGTGATTAGAAAAAAATACAGTAAAATAATGAGATAATCATGAGATTTTCTTTGCAGGCTGAATGCAATTCAAACACATGGCCCAATCAGAGTAGTCTGATTTATGAAATTAACGAAGACTTGGTTCTTCGATGAACTAAATGCAATTTATTTAAACCACTCAAGATCTTTCACTTCCATCTCACTGTGACTTTAAAAAGAATGAATTAAGAGATGCAACTTTTCAAATACAGTTTTAGCATAATGAGCCAGCATTTCTTGCCCAGCTATATCTTTAAAACACAGCTTGTGTAACAAAACCATTGACTTTCAGGCAATTTTTGGACTTCAAATTGCCTGGTACGATGAATGTGAGGATTATGAGATTTTTGTGCAATAAAAGCTATTTTTAAAATGCTGGTTTTATATACATATGCAGACAGATATCTTTGGCAGCTGCTTTGCTTTTTGTGAAATATCTAAAGGCTTTTGTGCAATGAGAATTGTGCTTTTAAGGCAGGGTGTCAAAAATGTGTCTCAAGACCCCTGCGTACTGTTCTATTCCGTTGCATTCCGTCCAGGTTTTAACCACAAGAACAGGGCAGTGTGAACAACCCATAAAAACACTATGTGATTGGTGTGGTCTTGCTTTATAAACCAGTCCTACTATACAAGGCTTTCTTAAGACTCAGGAATTCCCAAACGTTCATCTTCAATCTTAATTTGTGTTCACGAAGAAGAACGAAGGTCTTACGGATTTGGAATGACATGAGGGTGAGTAATAAATGATAGAATTTTTGTTTTGGGGGAATTATCCCTTTAAAGTTAATATTTCGATAATTTAACAACACATTTGCATGTTCACAGTTCTGTGGTGTTGGTAATGGTCAAATGACAGATGTGGGTAAACAAATCTTTTTATAGCAGGTGTTTTACCTGAATTGTTTTAATTAAACAAACATACCTTTTCAGATTTCATATTTTCATCAACTCACAAACCCCCTTAGGTTTTAAAACCTAATTAGGACAACCTTCCAACCAGTCAATTATAAAAATACGCATCTTTCTAGGTAAAATTTCTATCAGAAAATTAACGAAACCACTCCAAAAATCCTGATCTGAAACAAATGATTCGTCACACGTGCTCTGAAGTCTTGAACTTTAATCAAATGATTCACAAACACGCACCAAATTCCCGATCTTAATAGCGACTTGTGAACCATCATTTCAGATCAGGACTCACAGCACGGATCACAAATCATCACATTCACAGAATTATTTGCGATACACAAAGTCTCTATCTGAATCAAATAATTTGCGATACGCAAAGTTCCGATCTAAATCAAATGATTCGCAATACGCAACTTTAGTCCCGATCTAAATCAAATGATTCGCGAACCCTTTCCGAAGTCTTGATCTAAATCAAACGATTCACGATTACAAGTCCTGTTCGCAAATCATTAAATTCATGGAATAATTCATAATGCGCAAAGTCTTAATCTGAATTAAATGATTCACGACTCGGAAAGTTCCGATCTAAACCAAATGATTCGCAATATGCAAGTCCCGATTGGAAATGGAATAATTCATGAACCCTTTGCGAAGTCCCGATCTAAATCAAATGATTTTTGATTTGAAGTCCTGATCTGGATCAAATGATTCGCGATATGCAATCCGATTGGAGCGATTCGAAACAGTGAATCATTTTGCGGTGCAAGGGTTACTGATTCAGAGTTTCAAAAAGCTCAGTTTTACCCAACACCATTAGAAAATGAATGGCTCTTTTAATTTGATCTGGCTTTTGCTAGTGAATTGCTTGAAATGAATGATCGAAGTCACAAGTTTGAATCAATCGGAGTGGTTCCAGTGTAAATGACTCACTCGATTGATTTGGTTTATCTGTTCCTCTTTTTACGGCTTCAGCCATGTTTACACGACACGGTCAGCACTACTACTGCCTTAGCTCGATAGCTTTATGACATTAACTGAAATAGGCAAAAAAGTATGGTGTTTTTTAATTGCGTGAATTTTGCGTGAGAAGATATGCACTTATTTAAAAAATTAAACACTTATTTCATAGATACATTGTCTTTGAATAATTCAAGAATTTTTCAAGTACCTCTACAGGATTATTGCTATTTTCAAAGGTTTTTCAGGCCTAAAATTCCCAAGTACTTGAATTTGACTTTTTTTAAAATTGACTTTTTTTTTTTTAACATCCCTACATGTCAAATTTTAGTTTATAACTAGATAAAAAAAGTTCGTCAAGACAAACTTTAAGTTGGCTTGAGAAAGCCGGACCAGAAAGTTTGAAAAGTTTAAACTTTTTTTTTTTTTTTAACATCCCTACAAGTCTATTTTAAGTCAATAATAATTGGTTTTTTTTTTTAGTATATAGTTCACTCATATAGAATATGTGACGCTGGACCACAGAACCAGTCATAAGTGTATGATATATAATCTGAAAGCTGAATAAATAAGCTTTCTATTAATGCATGGTTTGTTAAGATAGGACAATGTTTTTTGGCCGAGATACAACTATTTGAAAATCAGGAATCTGAGGATGCAAAAATCGCCTTTAAAGTCGTCCAAATGAAGTTCTTAGCAATGCATATTACTAATCAAAATTTAAGTTTTGATATATTTACAGTAGGAAATTTACAAAATATCTTCCCGGAACATGATCTTTACTTAATATCCTAATGATAAAAGAAAAATGGATAATTTTGACCCATACAATGTATTTTTGGCTATTGCTACAAATATACCCGTGCTATTTAAGACTGGTTTTGTGGTCCAGGGTCACATATGAACATTTAAAAGGCAAAAAAAAAAAAATCTAAATGAACCATTCCAAGCATTTAAAGCAATAAATAAGTTAAACGACTGTTAGAACCGTAAATGGTAGACTTGAAATACAGAATTTCAGTCATAAACTGGCCACAAAAGCCAATGCTGAGCGGTCTTGTCAGTTCCGATCAGTTTCCTCACAGAGTTCCTGTCGTTTCTGCTCTGAGTTGTGGGATCATTCCACAAGAACTTTTTTCAAGAATAGCCAGCGAAAGAGACATTAACAAGTTTACAGTGTAAACACTGGCGACCAGCAAACGGAATAACAGCACTAGCAAGGAAATGATGTGTGACCTCTCACTGGCAGGGAGCTGCGGCGCAGTAAATGCCACGCTGACAACTCACCGTGTAGACGATGTTCCCCACAAACAGGTAATCGACACTGTTGCCGTTGTCGAAGGGAGTGTCTGAAGAAAGAAAACGAGCGATGAAAGACACTCAACGGTTTACACACTCAAGCTGGAGTGGTCTACATGTGTGCGTGTGAGTGCTTGCGATAGTTACCGTGCTCCAGAACTTTGAGTGGGAACCAGAAGAGAATAATGGAGTGAATGAGTGCATTTATACAGTGACCCCAAAAGACCTGGAAAAAGAGAAAGAGGCAATGAAAGAGAGAGGAAGGGAGGGACAGAAAGCAGGAACGGGAGAAGGGGAGAGTCAGTCAAGACAAACTAATGCCAAGATACACACAGCAGCCCACACAAACAGTTTCTCTGCAATTGCACAGCTAGCGCAATGTCCCCCAGATCACCCCAAACACACACACAAACACTGATCCTCGGCTGTAAATGAATGACTGTCTTATTTCAGCTTCATGAATCTCATTATTATCTGGATGGAAGCAGAGCCGGTTCTTGCACTCCTGTTTATCCATGGTGAAGTCACAAGTCAAACAATACGCTGATGTTGCTAACCACATCAGACTGTGATAATCAATTATAACACAGGATGTGGACTAGCGTGATGATCGTAATAACAGTCTGACACTCACTGCAGACAGATTTATAAGTCTCAAGGTATTTGCTGTGTCAGTATGAGTAATTTGTGATTGAAATGGCGACTACTGAAATCGTGGTACCTTAGTGTTAAAACCTTCGGCGTTCTGTGTGATGCGGTACAGCTGAGGGAAGCGTAGCATGTTCTGCTGACTGCACGGCCGGTCAACTATCCCCAGTGTGAAAGGAGGAAGAGCAGTAAAGATCTGAAAAACAGATGAACATTCACGTGTTGCAGTATGTTATATATACAGTATGTATCTAAACCGAAGCACAACTAATATGGATGATTTGGAATGCTCTGACTGCAATGGATTCCATTAGCATGTTGCCAAGTTAACTATGCCGTACTCTGTTAGTGATAATTCGATAAAATCTGAGAGCTTTCTGACCCTGCATAGACAGTGACGCAACTACCACGTTCAAGGCCCAAAAAGGTAGTAAGGACATTGTTAAAATAGTTCACGAAAGTACTCTCGTGACCTAAAGTACTCTATTCTGTGTCAGTTTTTGACGTGTGTTGCTTTACTATTTTAATGATGTCCTTACTACCTTTCTAGGCCTTGATCTATGGAGGGTCAGAATGCTCTTGGATTTCATCAAAAGTATCGTAATTTGTGTTCTGAAAATAAACAAAGGTCATATGGGTTTGGAACGACATGAGGAGAGTAATTAATGACAGAATTTTCATTTTTGAGTATCCTTAAACTATCCATTTAAGGATAAAAATACACAGCAAACAAAAAATTGTGTAAAAAAAAACTTTTTTATTAAGCAATATATATATATATATATATATATATATATATATATATATATATATATTAGGGCTGGGCGATTAATCGAAAAGTAATCGAAATCGACATTCAGAACCTATAATCGATCAAAATTTTTCAGTCAGGTGACCCCGCTCCGTTACGTTATTCCTCCGACATGTCGATGGAGAGCTTAAGCAGTATTTATACAGTAAGAAGTATTTACAGGATATACAAGAGTAATTTTATTTAGAAGAGATACTGCTTATTTTCTACTTTTAATATTTATTATTGTTTTATACATAATTTATTTTGTTTCCAAAAGTGCAAGTTATTTATTTTCACTAATTTAAGAAAAATGTGACTTTTCGTTTTAAGCAATGTGTGCTTTAATTTCAGTTGTTCAACACTGATGTTCAATAAATAATCATAGATAGTAGATAGTGTGTGCACCCTTCATTCAAAAATCTCTCACTTGTAATATGTGAGCATATTTACTGTACAAAACTTGAACTATGAGGGCAAAAAAATAAATATTATTTAAATATAATTAAATATAATTTTATTAATGAATAAAATAATCGTTCATTAATCGTAATCGGGTTAAAATGTTCAATTAATCGAGATTTTGATTTTAGGCCAAATCGCCCAGCCCTAATATATATATATATATATATATATATATATATATATATACACACACACACACACACACACACACACACACACACACACTGCTGCTCGAAAGTTTGAGATCAGTAAGATTTATAATGGTTTTTAAAGATGTTTCTTATGCTCATCAAGGCTTCATTTATTTGATCAAAAAGACAGAAAAAATGTAATATTGTGAAATATTATTTCAATTTAAAATAACTGTTTTCTATGTGAATATATTTTTAAAAATATAATTTATTCCTGTGATACAAAGCTACATTTTCAGCATCATTCCTCCAGTCTTCAGTGTCACATGATCCTTCAGAAATCATTCTAATATGCTGATTTATTATCAATGTTGAAAACAGTTGTGTTCTTTGATCGATAAAAGGTTAAAAAGGACAGCATTTATTTAAAATAGAAAGGTTTTCTAAAAAATTAGATAGTTTGGGGTCAGCAAATTTTTATTCTTTCTTTTTTTTTCTGAAAGAAATTAATACTTTCATTCACCAAGAATGTGTTAAATTAATAAAACATGATAACATATATTTATATTATTATAAAAGATTTATATTTTCAATACATGCTGTTCTTTTTAAGTTGTTATTCATCAAAGAATCCTGAAAAAATATATATATATCACAGGTTCCAAAAAAAATATTTGGCAGCACAACTGTTTACAACATTGATAATTCTAATAATAAATCATCATATTAGAATGATTTCCGAAGAATCACAGGAATAAATTAGATTTTTAGATTAAAATAGAGAACAGTTATTTTAAGCTGTAATATTATTTCCCAGTATAACTGCATTTACGGTATTTTTAATCAAGTAAATGCAGCCCTGCTGAGCAAAAAAAAATATTTAAAAATCTTACTAAACCCCAACTTTTGAATAGTAGTGTTTTTAATTAAATTAACTACTTACACATAATATTTGAAGAAAAAAAAAACTTGATGAATTAAATGAATTAATCAACTAGTAATTTATAAAAAATAGAAAACAAAAATTGCCAAGTGGCCACTTTTATCTTCTGATAAATCTAAAAAGGGCAAAGACCAGCTGATATACTGGTCTATCACTGTAATTGACAATTTTCTAACATCAGAATTTGTCACATTGCATTCTGGGATTGTCTTCTTTATTAATGACTGATCCACATTATTCTCCAACGTGGAAGTAAGCCTATGGTTCATTAGGGAAATAACGAGGAGAAGAATAACAACGTGCAATAAATGGTAAAACTGTTTGCATTACAAACCAGTGCGTTCATAATTAAGATAATACATTAAAATATTACGGTAAGACACACCAATTGGCAATATCAAGCAGCAAAACCAGCTGTTTTGCAAAGCTAAAAATAGCTGGACGTGGATGAGACTGGAAGCCACACCCATCAAATTTACAAACGCTCTTGCGGTGTAAAAAAAATAAGGTGGATAAAGGGAAGGAGACAGACACACATACGTACCACATTGTACAGTCCAATGCACCACCGTTCAAACAGGATCTGCCCAGAGAAGCCATTTACAAACGCAAACCAAAGCTGAGGAAAAAAGAAATGGAAGTGTGTTAAAAATACAGAGAGGACACAAAAAGATGAGTAACATGGAAACCCTCTAGCAAAATACCTTCGGACAACATCAAACTCAAGGCAGAGGTCAATTCATACAAACAAAAGCTTACACACACACACACACACACACGTTGGGTTTACATGTTTTATGAGGACATTCCATAGGCGTAATGGTTTTTATACTGTACAAACCGTACTTTCTATCGCCCTACACCTACCCTACACCTAAACCTAGCCCTCACAGGAGATTATGCACACTTTTACTTCCTCAAAAAAATTCATTGTGCATGATTTATAAGCCTGTTTCCTCATGGGGACCTGAGAAATGTCCCCACAGGGTCAAAATCTACTGGTATTCCTATCCTTGTGGGGACATTTGGTCCCCACAACGTGATGAATACCAGGTACACACACACACACACACACACACACACACACTCTCTCTCATACACATGTACACTTGCTGTCCATCCCCCATGATGTCTCTGCTATGAAGACAAAGACAGTCTGTGAACTTTAACCTTTAAAGCTCCTCTTTGCTGGAAGCTAATCCCCGGTAAGACCCCCAAAACGCCCCTCTCCCCCAAACACGGACAGATGTGCATGGACAATCGCATTCCACAAATATAGAGACATCTAAACATTTAACCTTTACCCAGCTCTTCCCGTAACACACACACACACACACACACACACACACACACACACACACACGTCGGCACACACTCCAACACACATAGGCAGTCCTCGGGCGGAAGAGGGGGGCATGTTTCTGCACCTGCTGCCATTTTAAGGGGTGGCACAGCTGACAAATGCTCCAGCGGAGAGAACTGTGACCCTGTCAGTAAAGCTCACACTCTTCCTAGCGCACACACTCACACTTCTACAGCTCTCGGATGACAGTGTATCTGGTATGCAGTTTTGAACTGGAAGGACCCAGCCAGTATAGATAGGGGTCAGCGGCTCTTTGTCTGTGCATGTGAGAGAGAGAGTGTGTGTGTGTGTGTGTGTGTGTGATGGAAAGCAGAGACTAGAGGGGGCATCTCATTTATCACTGTCAAACACTTCCATAAACAGCTGCAAGCAGTCTAGTTAATGTACGCAAGGGTGTCTGTGTGAAAAAAGGCAAACAAAAGGAGAGAAAAAACAACAGTGTAAGTATGTTTGTGTGTGTGTGGATCAGGGCTAATTTGATGACTCTCTTTAAAAAGTGATCTGAAGTCATAGCATGCAAGTACAACGCATTCCAAAAGCAAAACTGTGTTGTTTAAAGAAAAAGTTTGCCAAAAATAAATGAAAAATGTACTTGCCCTTGTGGCATCCCAAACACATATGACTTTCTTGAAATGCTTTGTGTGTATTTATAACATTGTGTAGGTATAACTTTGTATTCTATATAAAAAAAATATGATATTCACAATATATTTTAGACACACAAAATATTTATGAATTTAAAACACAAAATATTTTTAAAATTATTTATAATTTTAGAAATATAATTTTAATTTAATTACATAATTACATGTCTAACATATATTTAAAAATACATTTTGGTAAAATACATTAAACAAAAAAAAAATATTATTTTACATAATAATAATAATAATAATAATAATAACCTTTATAAAATTAATATAAAATTAAAAACATTTCAATAAATATTAATTAATGCATAAAATATATTTAAAACAATTTATAAAATTAATATAGATTACAATTTTGTTCAATATTCATTAATGCATGGAAAAATATATATAATCTTTATAACCTTTATAAAATTAATATAGATTAACATTTCACTCAATATTTATTAATACATAAAATAAACTTAAAATATAATTCGTACAATTAATATATATTACAATTTTGTTCAATATTTCTTAATATTTGGGGGGGGGGGGGGGATATATAAATATAATTTAACATTTGTAAAATTAATACAGATTAAGTTTTTTGTAATTATATTTCATGTACTGAAGAATACTGAACAATGTAATTTATACAAATTAATGTAAAATGTATCAAATTAATATAGATAATTTTATTCAATATTCAATACATGAAATATATTCCAACAAAGAATATTTTATATTATATAAATACTTTAAAATATTATTAATGTATTTTACCAATATTTAGTTTCAAATATATTTTAGATATTTAAAAAATAATTAATTATATAATTATAAATAAATTATTATATATATATATATATATATATATACACATACATACATATATATACATACATATATATATACACATATATACATACATACATATAATTTGTAAAAAGTAATATGTAATAATTAAATGTTATAAAGATTGATGAAGATGACATGAAATATAATAAAAATACACACACATACACACACACACACACACACACACACACACACACATATATATACATATATATATATATATATATATATATATATATATATATATATATATATATATAATTTAAAACATTTAACATTTGTAACATTAATGTTGATTATTTTTTGTTTTTAATATACATAAAATTTAATTACAATATAATTTATACATATTAATTTTAAATATATGTATATAAAATATTTTTTTTATATAAAAATACTTTCATATAGAATACCTCTGGAGTCATTTTATAGCTCTGTGTGAGAAATGTACATTTTCTAAAAACACTGCCATCCACCATTGCTATCAAATCTCCCAACAAAACACATACCAGGGGATTTCTGAATCATTAATGTCAGACTTGGCACTATTTAATCAGTTTGTTCTGCTATTCAAACAAAGCATGAAACCCACTGTATGCAAAGGAAAGCTTGAACGTTCTGTCTAACATCTCCTTTTGTGTTTAAAAAAACGAAAGAAAAACATACAGGTTGGGAACATGAAGACAGATGATGACAGAATAGTCATTTTTAAGTGATCTACCCCTTTAAAACTCTTCCACACACTTGATTGCGATTAATGTACACACCTCTATGATGTACAGAACCACATTCTTGTAGAAGCAGTACAGGATACATTTGGTGACCCGGTTGTAACTCCAAGCCCCGTGAACCAATAACAGCTTCTCCAGGTATGAGAACTAAAAAGAAAGAGAGGTTAAGAGAAGAATTAGTTCGCCCGCAGGAACACATGTGAACCATTACTGCAGGAGCAGCTACCCGGATACAACAGCGCTGTGGGCAGAACACTGCTGTGTGTTTTGTGTTGTGGTAGTGTAATTACGTTTTTAAAGATGAGATGTGTGTGCGTAACCGAACCACAGAACAATGAATTACATGAGTGTGCTTGTGTGTCAGACCTGAGCTATAGAGTAGTCAGATGAGTTGGTGGCTTGCATGCCCTCGTTCCCGCTGATGCCAACTCCTACGTGTGCTGTCTGTATCATTCCCACATCGTTGGCTCCATCTCCGATAGCCAGAGTGATGGCCTTCACATGCTTCTTCACCATATCCACAATCTCTGACTTCTGCAGCGGAGACACCCTGAAAAAAAAAATATGACAAAAGTTACTTCTCAGGATGATCCACAGCTGTTTTTTTGTTTAGTGATAGTTCATGAGTCCCATGTTTGTCCTGAACAGTTAAAAAAAATCATTCAGGTCCCACAAATTTTTGTGTATTTGAACCCTTTTCCAACAGTGACTGTATGATTTTGAGATCCATCTTTTCACACTGAGGACAACTGAAGAACTCATTTGTTACTATTACAGAAGGTTTAAAAGCTCACTGATGCTCCGAAAGGAAACACGATGCATTAAGAGGCAGGGGTGAAAACTTTTTGAACATAATGGAGATGTGTACATTTTTATTATTTTGCCTAAATATATATTTTTTTCATTTGGTACTGCCCTTCAGAGGCTACAGAAGATACTTACATGTTTCCCAGAAGACAAAATGTGTTAAATTTACCCTGATCTTTAAATTCCAAAAGTTTTCACCCCCTGGCTCTTAATGCTTTGTGTTTCCTTCTGACGCATCAGCGAGCGTTTGAACCTTCTGTAATAGTTGCATATGAGTCCCTCAGTTGTCCTCAGTGTAAAAAGATGGACCTCAAAATCATACAGTCATTGTTGGAAAGGGTTCAAATACAAATATTAAGAATCAAGTTTATGTAAACTTTTGAACAGGGTCATTTTTATAAATGTAACTATTATTTTCTCTTGTGGACTATATGTAAACATATTTTATGTGAAATATCTTATTCAGGTCAGTACTAAAGAAACAATAACATGCATTTTGTATGATCCCTCTTATTTTGGTTAAATAATTAACATTTTGCAGATTCTGAAAGGAGGGTGTAAACTTTTGACCTCAACTGTACAACTCCACAAATATGCTTCGTAATGTGTCAATAATGTCGGAATATGTGCATTATAGCGACAATATCATCAGACAGCAACAGACAAGTGTAAAATAACCAAAAGGTTTAGTATCATAACCAATTTGGTCCATAAAGTGATTTCTAAGGTTAGAAATCCTACAAAGGAACTATTCCCCTAAATTTGGTCACGAATACCAGTATAAAGAGCTAGTTCACCCAAAAATGAAAGATCTGTAATTTATTACTCACCCTAATGTCCTTTCAAACCCCTAAAACCTTTGTTCATTTTCAAAAGACAAAGATATTTCTGATGAAATCCTAGAGCTTTCTGACCCTTCATAGACAGCAACGCAACTGAAACGTTCAAGGCCCAGAAAGGACATCATTAAAATGGTACTCTTGTAAATGTGCATCAAAGAGTGATTCTCAATATAATATTGAACCGTTCGGTATGACATCCACGGTTCAATACGCGCTTGTGAATTTACGGTAAAATAATTTATGTGCGTTTTATTTCTCTCCAAAGTGACTGTTTGTGTGTGCCTGTAAGTCTACAGTCGTGGCGAAAAGAATGACACAAATATTAGTTTTCACAAAGTTTGCTGCTAAACTGCTTTTAGATCTTTGTTTCAGTTGTTTCTGTGATGTACTGAAATATAATTACAAGCACTTCATACGTTTCAAAGGCTTTTATCGACAATTACATGACATTTATGCAAAGAGTCAGTATTTGCAGTGTTGGCCCTTCTGTTTCAGGACCTCTGCAATTCGACTGGGCATGCTCTCAATCAACTTCTGGGCCAAATCCTGACTGATAGCAACCCATTCTTTCAGAATCACTTCTTGGAGTTTGTCAGAGTTAGTGGGGTTTTTTTTGTCCACCTGCCTCTTGAGGATTGTCCACAAGTTCTCAATGGGATTAAGATCTGGGGAGTTTCCAGGCCATGGACCCAAAATGTCAACGTTTTGGTCCCCGAGCCACTTAGTTATCACTTTTGCCTTATGACACGGTGCTCCATCGTGCTGGAAAATGTATTGTTCTTCACCAAACTGTTGTTGGATTGTTGGAAGAAGTTGCTGTTGGAGGGTGTTTTGGTACCATTCTTTATTCATGGCTGTGTTTTTGGGCAAAATTGTGAGTGAGCCCACTCCCTTGGATGAGAAGCTACTCCACACATGAATGGTCTCAGGATGCTTTACTGTTGGCATGACACAGGACTGATGGTAGCGCTCACCTTTTCTTCTCCGGACAAGCCGTTTTCCAGATGCCCCAAACAATCGGAAAGAGGCTTCATCGGAGAATATGACTTTGCCCCAGTCCTCAGCAGTCCATTCGCCATACTTTTTGCAGAAGAACAATCTGTCCCTGATGTTTTTTTGGAGAGAAGTGGCTTCTTTGCTGCCCTTCTTGACACCAGGCCATCTTCCAAAAGTCTTGGCCTCACTGTGTGTGCAGATGCGCTCACACCTGCCTGCTGCCATTCCTGAGCAAGCTCTGCACTGGTGGCACTCCGATCCCGCAGCTGAATCCTCTTTAGGAGACGATCCTGGCGCTTGCTGGACTTTCTTGGACGCCCTGAAGCCTTCTTAACAAGAATTGAACCTCTTTCCTTGAAGTTCTTGATGATCCTATAAATTGTTGATTTAGGTGCAATCTTAGTAGCCACAATATCCTTGCCTGTGAAGCCATTTTTATGCAACGCAATGATGGCTGCACGCGTTTCTTTGCATGTCACCATGGTTAACAATGGAAGAACAATGATTTCAAGCATCACCGTCCTTTTAACATGTCAAGTCTGCCATTCTAACCCAGTATACCTGACATAATGATCTCCAGCCTTGTGCTCGTCAACATTCTCACCTGAGTTAACAAGACGATTACTGAAATGATCTCAGCAGGTCCTTTAATGACAGCAATGAAATGCAGTGGAAAGTTTTTTTCGGGATTAAGTTAATTTTCATGGCAAAGAAGGACTATGCAATTCATCTGATCACTCTTTATAACATTCTGGAGTATATGCAAATTGCTATTGTAAAAACTTAAGCAGCAACTTTTCCAATTTCCAATATTTATGTAATTCTCAAAACTTTTGGCCACGACTTTACGAGCTGAGATGAGGAAACTCCTCCCCGCGAGTAAATATTCAATCACTATGCTCTAAAGTTAGGGGGCGCTTAACCATCATTCCAAACATGGCGAGCGGCGGTGAAGTGAGGCAACAGTACAAGGAAGCGCCGGTGTCTTTTAAATCGGCGGTGTGGGGACATTTCGGTTTTGCCGTTGAGTATAATGCCGAGGAAGAAAAAACGGTGAACAAAAAAATGACTGTGTGCAAGCATTATTTTACACGTATGGCCTACTCAAACGGAAACACTTCCAACATGACTGCAGATCTGCGGCATTTTCTACACTGCTGGGGACATTGTAAGTGCAAAACGCTCTCGCCTTGCTACAGAGAATGCTGACAGGCTTGATCTTTTTACAGAAGAACCTCAAAATACAGGAATAGATAGCTGACCTAAGTGAAATTGCACTTTACATTCTGAATGATGGATACTGTACTGGAGTACTGTTAAGTTTAATTAAGATGGTTTATTTATGTTTACTGAAGTACAAATATGTTTATTTGAAATGGTCAATTTATGTTTATTAACTTCACATGCGTGTTTATTTTCAAAATGTAGGAATTTGTGTGTTCCCCAGTTTGTACATGGGCTACCAGCAGCTGTGAGATTTCAGTGTTCATTTTTTTAATTATACAATACACTAGGAACTAGTGTACTTTTCTTGGTATTTAAGTAAAATAAAGGAGTATTGCAATAAATCGTTTTTATTTTTTTCTCCTTAACCTCTTACTGTTCCTATTGCCTAAGCATAGAATAACAACAAAAAAAAAAAACGTATGCGCCAAGCCATCAGAACCGAACCGAACCGAACCGAAAACCGTTTTAAAAAACGAGGTATGTATTGAACCGTAAGCTAACTGCATTGTTGCATCCCTAATGAATACATATCCAAAAGGATACCGTAACATTAGAAGTGCTGAAAATGCAAGGTTTCAAAATTGGCCGGAAAAGTGCAAGCTAGTAGAGACGTATGATCTCCCTAATAGCGTGGGCATGGTATACTCATAAAAATCGAAATTCGAAAAGACAAATCCTCCCCCCAAAGCTTTTTTCTCTTGTCATTTTGTTGATCGATTCCACCCTTTTTCCACTATAACTCTATACCTCACACAATCACGGTGAGCCCGGGGGGAGATCTGAGGCAGTAGGCAGATGAAAGCTTGGCTAATGTTCTTCATGGTGGAATTGAGCAGAAAATAAGAAGGTTAAAGCAGCTCTTTAAACAAACAGAGTGTGAACTCAGGAAACCATGCATGAAGCACACACACACACACACACACACACACACAGATGCAAACTTTCTCTTCCACACACACAGATGCATTTGTACTCCTCTCTGCTGGTTGTCTGTGAATTTGTGCAGTTCAGGACAGTGTGGGGGGTGCTGGAAGGGTTGGTTCAGTCAGTTTGTAGGGGGCCTTGGAGACCACAGTCCGGATATGGGCTTCATGCAACAGCAAGTCAATTACTCCCTCTCACAGATGGAAACGCACTTTATTATCGAATCAGAACTGTCTGAAGCTTACAGCACGCTTATTTATATTCAGATTATGTTCAGATAAACATTTACAGCACTCAACAATGTGATGTGAAAGACTGCATTGTCTACCTGTGTGAGTGTATAATGACAGTAAGTGAGTCATTAGTTTGACATTTGCACAGAGCTCAGTATATTACATTACCTCTGCACAGCCTCTCTGTTCTGGGAGCCAAGCGCTTATTTTCACCAGTTATTTAGTCACCCAGGGCAAGACACAACCTTTCTTAAAGATGCACACACATGCACATCCACACACAGTAAAATCTCACATTTTGAGAAATAAAGGTAGGTTTTTTTTGGTTCACACACACACACACACACACACACACACACACACACACACACACACACACACACACACACACACACACACACACACACACACACACACAGCTGTTCAGTGCTAATGCCTGAATTAATACCCAAAATAAATAAAACCCCCAAAGATCTCTATATATACATAAAGTTGAGGTCAAAAGTTTATATACACCTTGCAGAATCTGCAAAATGTTAATTATTTTACCAAAAAAAGAGGGATCATACAAAATGCATGCTATTTTTTATTTAAAACTGACCTGAATGAGATATTTCACATGAAAGACGTTTCCACATAGTCCAAGAGAAAATAATAGTTCAAAAGTTTACATACACTTGATTCTTAATACTGTGTTGTTACCTGAATGATCCACAGCTGTGGGTTTTTTTTAGTCCTCAACAGTTAAACTGCCTGCTGTTCTTCAGATAAATCCACACATTCTTTGTTTTTTCAGCATTTTTGTGTATTTGAACCCTTTCCACCAGTGACTGTATGACTTTGAGATCCATCTTTTCACACTGAGGACAACTGAGGGACTCATATGCAACTATTACAGAAGGTTCAAACGTTCACTGATGCTCCAGAAGGGAACATAATGCATTAAGAGCCGGGGGGTGAAAACTTTTGAACAGAATGACGATGTGCATATTTTTCTTAATTTGCCTAAATATTAATTTTTTTATGAATTACTGCCCTTCAGAAGCTACAGAAGATACTTACATTTTTCCCAGAAGACAAAATAAGTTAAAATCACCCTGATCTTCAAATTCTAAAAGTTTTCACCCCCAGGGAAGTTTTTGAGTAGTTGCATATCCCTCAATGTAATAGTCCCTCAATTGTCCCCAGTGTGAAAAGATGGAACTCAAAATCATACAGTCATTGTTGAAAAGGGTTCAAATACACAAAAATGCTGAAAAACCAAAGAATTTGTGGGACCTGAAGGATTTTTCTGAAAAACAGCAGGCAGGTTAACTGTTTAGGAGAAACAAGGTAACAACACAGTATTAAGAATCAAGTGTATGTAAACTTTTGCACAGGGTCATTTTTATAAATTCAACTATTACTTTCTCGTGGACTATATGTAAGCATCTTTTATGTGAAATATCTTATTCAGGTCAGTACTAAATAAAAAATAACATGCATTTTGTATGATCCCTTTTATTTTATTTTATTTCACATTTTGCAGATTCTGCAAGGTGCGTGTAAACATTTGACTCTAACTGAACTGACATAAATGACATTATCCTCTGGATTTATCATTAGTGTGTTTATAAAAGCAGTGATGTTGATACATTTGAGAGGATGTTTTTGTGTGTTTGTGTCTATATACAGTACCTGCAGCAGATGACGGCCTTGCAGGACAGGGCGAGGTCAAGGAAAGCCTGACGCACTTCAAAAGAGAGTGCGTATTTGAGCGTCTGTCCATCGATGATGAGCGCTAACTCATTTTCCTTTCTCAGACTGTCACCCAGCGAGGAGCAATGAGCTGTTAGTGTAGCCCTGGTTGCCTGGGGGGCAAGAAAGGGAGAAAATTTATGACCACACATCCTAAAAATCCATAAATACATATCTAACAACACATTCAGATTTGTCAGTTTTACAGTTTAATTTCTATACCATGTCCATTGCTATATAAAAGCACTTCGATCCTTTCTTGAGAAACCTGCCAGCACATTTTTTATTTTCCTAATGGTACACTTCTTACGCACACAAACCGGATTACCCACACACATATCAGAGAGAGAGCGTAATGCCAAAGGAAGTTGAAGGGGATGTTTTAAGTGGTGTCATTGGGGCTGTTAGCAGCACAATCTCTCTCACACACACACCTGTTACACATCATCCTGTCACCCGAGACACTCTAAGCCCTTAAAGGACTCGAAAGCATGAACTGTTGGCCAACAAGAACTTTATATGGGAAGAGAGAAAGAGAAATATGATAAAGGAGGAAGGGAGGAAATAAAAGAGTCAAATGTTTGTCAAGAACCAAATGCTAGCTAGTTAGGGTTTTATAAAAAACAACTATGGCCATATTAAGATGAGCAGTCAAACATGTGTGCATGCATGAATGCACATGAGATGAAAAGACATGGAGAGATAAAAAGACAAGGTGAAATATGTGCGTGCGTGTTTATTGAATTGTGGTTGCAGGCGGTTTCTGATTGAGATCTTGATAATGGGACAGAATCACTAATAGAGAAAACAAACATCCTTCAATCTGTAACGAGAACCATGTGGACGACACAGCACGCAACGAGGCACGGCGCTGGCGGCCACACACGCATACACACACAAACACACATGAACGCAGCTGTTGAAGTCTCTATCAGCGCTACGACAGCCTTCGTGTAAGACAGAGGATGAATTCACTCCGTACTGCCCACTCCAATCAGTATCTTGCTCAAACTATCGCCTTGCTCCAAAAACTCTACGAGTTGCTTATATAAAGTAGTATTTTAAGGCATAATGTGTGCAGTTTATTCTAGAGTGCACTGTGCTGTCATTGCGAATGATGCTTAAGTTTACAAATGTACACTACAGCTTTCTGACCTTGCATAGTTGCGTTGCTGAATGTGTGACAGACTGACATGGAAGAGAAGAAATTGTTGAATCAAGTCGTTATTTTTAGTTTTAGTATTCTCACACACAAAAAGTGTTCGTTATGGTTGAAACACTGCTGTCACATAGCCTATTCAGGGGTTTAAGCGTGTAGTGCTAAAATCCTATTGCAATTAATAGAATGGCCAAGGATCAGCAATCGCCACGTAAAACTGAACATGCAGACCAAACCGTAAGCCGTAGAGACTTGAAACTTGGAGGGATGGTAGTACTCACACCGCCGACAACGTCACCAAGGCTCGGCCAAATCGGCCTGACGGGGGCACTACAGCGAACAAAAGTATGAACTCCTAAACCGTCAGTCACAAACTCAAGTGTCTTATGTCATTGGAATCCCTGGATTTGATTGTGAGTGTAACTTTCTGGAATTTTGTTTTTTTTAAACCTACTTTTGCAATCTAATCCTAAGTTTTTCACCAAACCAGTGCAGAAAGATTCTCTAAAGAGTGAATATCAATAATTATCAAAAAAAAATGAAAAAGTTTAACTTTTGACTCACCGTCGCAAAGGGGCACCAAAACATTTGAAAGGGGCAGGGCCACTTTTAGTAAAATGCCTACAACTCCTGAATGGAATAAGATATCTTTGCTAAACTCAGAACACTTATGTAAAAGCTCAGAGGTCACAGGAAAAAAATCATGGAGCTTGGCTGCTCAATAGCACTATAAGAGGGAAAAAGCATAAAAATAGCTACACTTACGCAACCATTTGTCCTACCAACATGAAATTCTATGGGCACGGTATTGGTCCAAAGTCCCACAGGTGTCTATAAGGACATTTGCGTATTTCAAAAAACACATGACTGCCATAGGCCAATGAACTTCGAGCACCTACTGTATCCGATCGGAGCCAACTCAGTGGGCCTGTTTGACTCTAGGACCCAAATGTCTGTAAGAATTTTCAAAGAAATAGTCCACTGAGAGGGCGATAATGCATTTTTCAAGAGCATAAATGATTGTATATTGTATATTACACACGATTTTTCACACAGACGTGCAATATTCATATCATATGCCTCTAGAACCTCTACTGTATAATTATCAAAAAAAAGTTTAAATGTACCCTTTGGAAGCTATAACAGGGTCGTTTAGAAAAGGGGCCTTTCCGAATTTACCCAAAATCCTATAAAGCCTAAAGGAAAACTCAAAACTTCACAAAACCTGGTGAGCATATGTGACAGGTGATTCTAAACAAGCATGCTAAGTTTTAAAGAGATCGGACCACAGCTGGCACTATATAACAGTCATAATTGTTTAAAAAACAATATTTCTAGGGTAAATTACCTGGATTTGCAAAATAAAAGTTTTTTTTAAATCATTGATTTAGGCGGTTACAGCCTTGCTAAATTCCCTTTTTCATATGTGCTTAAATGCCTTAAAACGCTTGAACCCCGGTAATTGCAGTTTGCAGCTATATTTTAACAATGTCCTTACTACCTTTCTGGGCCTTGAACGTGTCAGTTGCATTGCTCTCTATGCAGAATCTGAAAGTTCTCGGATTTCATCAAAAATGTCTTAATTTGTGTTTCAAAGATGAACAAAGGTCTTACAGGTTTGGAATGTAATGAGGGTGAGTAATTAATGACAGAAGTTTCATTTTTGGATGAACTATCCCTTTAAGTTTTTATGTAAAGTGTTCCAAGGTGGCTAGGATGTTCCCTCAGAAGCCAGCTGCCTATGTAGGGAGGGGCGTGAGGTAGCTTGATAGGTTTTGGGAAAGTTTATAGCAGGGCTGAGATCAGCCATCAAGATTCCTGAGTAACTAGAGCTCATCTCCTCTCCTCAGCTCAACCCGAACATGTTTAGCCTGTTAATGTGTGTGTGTGTGTGTGTGTGTGTGTGTGTGTGTGTGTGTGTGTGTGTGTGTGTGTGTGTGTGTGTGTGTGTGTGTGTTTATCTTTTCATTCAGGAATTCCTGTTTGCTTTCACCTTTCCCGGGAAAACATGAGGGAAAGAAAAACAGAAACGTAATGGAAGAATTAAGACTGATTATGGATCAACGGAGTGCTGAAAGTCAAAGCATTTGAGTGTGTGTGTGTTTTAGTGTATAAACAGTGGCCTAAGAAAACTGCTACTGGTCATTCATTACCAACTAAATTTCTTAGTTTATTATTAAAGACAGCTTTCTCGTTTCCGCTCTCCCTCTCCATTAGACACTCACGGCTGGCTTGATTTAGTGTTAACTCGAACTTCAGACAGGATGTGTCAATGTGTCTCTCTCCAGGGTGTGAGTTTATAAATCTTTATCTGGGACTAACAGGACTGTTTGCAGATCTTATTTATTTAACAATTAAATGACCACATTAATGGCCTCCTAAATGTTTGTGTGTGAGTGGGTGCGTGGGTTTGTGTGCGTGTGAGCAATTAGCTTCGCGTTGCAGTAAACATCCTAATTCTCCAACACAGAGGTGCTAATAAGCCTGAAGAACGTGCCAGTCAAACCTCTCTCTATCACGGCTGCCAGAACTGTGTCCATGGGAACCGCTAACAGTCACCAAATCTTAATCCCTAAACAAACAACACACTGAACACAGAATTCATCTTGCATTACACAAGACATGCAGTTTCACTGACTATAACCATGCTATTACTTTAGAAAAGCAAAAACAAAAAAATGCATTCATTGGTAAGAAAAGTTATATATATTTAAAATGTATAAAACGAATGTATATAAAAATTTTCTTCAATATCTATTAATACATGAATATATATTCATTATATATAATAATAATATATTCATTCATATATAAAACACATAATACATATACAGTAATTACATAAAACACTACGGCCCAGTTTCACAGACAGGGCTTAGACTAAGCCAGGATTAGGCCATAGTTCAATTAGGACATTTAAGTCATTTTTATAAACATGCTTACAAAAAAACATTACAGGTGTGCATCTTGAGACAAAACAAAGGCACTGATATATTTTAAGATCAATCAGTGCAATTTTGTTTCAGTTGAAACAGCTCAGACTTACATTTTAGTCTAGGACTAGGCTTAAGCCTTGTCTGTGAAACCGGGGGTACATATATTATAATATACTATAATTAAAAATAAATTAGTAAGAGTATTGAGTACTGAGAGTATTGTTCATTGTTCTCTATCGATACAAAATGAAAAAAAACAACATACACATATACATATATTTATAATATATAAATATATTTATTTTACATATTATATATATTGTTATATTTTACAATTTTGTTCCATATTCAATAATACATTAAATAAATAATACATATAATTAGATAAAATATAACTACATGTACTATAATATAAAAAATTAGTATGTGTATTG